>NC_089756.1:33003761-33023761 GCF_040412425.1 Macrobrachium rosenbergii | reverse complement strand
AAAGTCGAGAGAGTGCCACCAGCAGAAGCAAGAAGAACCGACCATTAGAGAGAGAGAGAGAGAGAGAGAGAGAGAGAGAGAGACAGACAGAGAGAGAGAGAGGGGTAGGTGGGTTGGGGGAAATGTCAGTTTGACAGTTTGACTCTAAAAAGCAGAACTTCTCTGTCTCCTCAGAGAGAGAGAGAGAGAGAGAGAGAGAGAGAGAGAGAGAGAGAGAGAGAGAGAGAGAGAGAGAATATCAGTTCGACTCCGATAAAGCAGAAATTCTTCATCTCCTCTTAGAGAGAGAGAGAGAGAGAGAGAGAGAGAGAGAGAGAGAGAGAGAGAGAGAGAGGTGGGTTGGGGGAAATGTCAGTTTGACAGTTTGACTCTCTTAGAAGCAGAACTTCTCTGTCTCCTCTAAGAGAGAGAGAGAGAGAGAGAGAGAGAGAGAGAGAGGGGAAGGTGGGGGTGGGGTGAATGTCAGTTTGACTCATAAAAGCAGAAATTCTCTATCTCCTAAGAGAGAGAGAGAGAGAGAGAGAGAGAGAGAGAGAGAGAGAGAGAGAGAGAGAGAGAGAGAGAGAGAGAGAGAGAGAGAGAGAGAGGAGAATGTCAGTTTGGCTCCGAAAAAGCAGAAATTCTCCATCTCCTCTTAGAGAGAGAGATAGAGAGAGAGAGTTAGTTGTAGGTAGGTGGTGGGAAATGACAGTTTGACTCTCATTTCATAAAAGCAGAAATTCCCCGTCTCCTCTTAGAGAGAGAGAGAGAGAGAGAGAGAGAGAGAGAGAGAGAGAGAGAGAGGGGGAGGAAATGTCTGTTTGACTCTCTCCAGCTCCTCTTGTTCATCCGTTAAACTCTGGAACTTCTCGAGTCCCAACAACTTGCATTGGAAGAAATCCCTCTTCTTCTTCTTCCATAACTTGAATCCCAAGTTGGGCTAAATAAGACATCTCTTGAGCTAAACATTTTTCTCTCTGGCGATCCGTTCTGTGAGTCTTGTTGAATTTAGCTCAATTTCTAAAGTGAAATATATGCAAAACTGGTAACCGACAATATCTTTATGGTGTGATAGTGGAAATAAAATCAAGTTAAGTATTCCATTCAGAATTAAAGTATTATAGATAAACAGACTTAAAATAACATTATTACCACAGTAATCAATGGAATGAAGTATTATTACGAAGTCGTTTATAGAGCTTTGATTTCTGAAGAATTTCTTGCCGCGATTAAAAAGATATTCCTTTTCTCGTAAGACTGATTTCGAGTTGTAAATTGAAAGACATTTTTTATTGTTTTCAGTTTTCTGTAAAAGAAAACTATTGTGCCGGCTTTCTAATATATCGTAAGAAGTATATTTCTGATATAGCTTATGAAATATATTTCTAATATATCGTAAGAAATATATTTCTGATATATCTTAGGAAATATCATTCTAATATATCTTAAGAAATATATTTCTGATATATCGTAAGAAAAATATATTTCTTAGGATATATCAGAAATATATTCCTTACGATATATTTCTAATATAAGAAATACATTTCTAATATATCGTAAAAAAATATATTTCTAATATATCGTAAGAAATATATTCCCAAGGAAGCAGTTTGAAATTTCAGCGTAAAAACGAAAAGAGAGAAATCTTGAGGAAAATACTTCGACGGGAGAATGTTATTACCATGAAAAGGAGGGGGATGGGGGTGGGGGTGGGGGGGCAACTTCCCCTGAGGAGTCTTTCCATTAGAAAGCTAATAAGAGAAGCGAAAATTGATGCGGTTCCCGCGAAGTGTATTTTGGGAACGCCATTTTTAAATTACTTTTGGAGCCATGAAAATCGAATGCATTTTTCCTTTTTTAATCATGAAGGTCTGCTTTCCCAAGCACATGCAACCCGTAGGGGGCTAGCTGCAGCCCCTTTCATTCCTTTTACCGTACCTCAGTTCATATTCTCTTTCTTCTTTATTTTTTACGTTACCGTTCTACTCAAAAATCGATTCGTAGTTCTGGAAATCCGCTCAACATTTCAGCCGGGGTCGGGAACACTTTTTTTTTTTTATATATTTTTAGTCACAGAATTGAAATAATTTTTTTCTCATTCGTTATTCTGAAAATCCGCTCAACATTCAGAGGTCGGGAACAATTATTTTAATTTTTTTTTAAAAAAACTTATTCCAATTCTATGACTTAAAATTTAAAAAAAAAGTATTCCTGACCTCTGAATGTTGAGCGGATTTTCATGCAAGAAGAATATACAATTTTTAATCTTTCTCGTGTTTTATTGCGTCATAATTTCACTCAAAATCAACTCGTCTTTCTGAAAATTCGCTCAGTATTCAGAGGTCTTGAGCGCAATCAATTTCTTTGCTGGATCATTCCTTGAAATGGATTCTGGAACTCTTTGTATTTTATTTTAAGCAATGAAACTGGAAAGGAGTTTTTCTCTGCACGAAAGGATCCACAATTTAAAAAATTTCTCATGTTTTTTATGTCAAAATTTTTCACTCACAGTCAAGTTCGTTGTTTTGAAAATCCGCGCAACGTTCAAAGGTCGTCCTTTCAGTTTCCACGTGTGAAATATTACGCAATCATTATTAAAAAGATTCAAGTAAACGTAAATAAACATGTATACATATATATATATATATATATATATATATATATATATATATATATATATATATATATATATATATATATATATATATATATATATATATATATATATATATATATATATATACATTTATATATATGCATATATAATTATATATATATATATATATATACAGTATATATATATATATATATATATATATATATATATATATATATATATATATATATATATATATATATATATATATATATATATATATATATGACTTTTTATCACATCACCGTGATTCATATACAATCAGTAAGCTACAAACGTCTTTTAATATCAATTTGCTTACCTCGAATTAATATATTTTCATATATGTTACCGAAGGGAATTTTTAGAACTTATTGTCAACTAAAATTCCCTTCGGTAACATATATGAAAATATATTAATTCCGAGTTAGAGCGAATTGGATATTAAAGGACGTTTTAGCTTACAAATATATAAATATATATATATATATATATATATATATATATATATATATATATATATATATATATATATATATATATATAGAGAGAGAGAGAGAGAGAGAGAGAGAGAGAGAGAGAGAGAGAGAGAGAGAGAGAGAGAGTCAGGTACCAGGAGCCTATAAGATCTCTTGAAAGCCAAAGGCTCTCAGCCTCTATTTTAAAGGCCTCCCCTGAACTCCGCAAATTAAGCCGTCGCAACTTTTACTGGGAGAAAATTGTCAGTTTCGGCTTAGAATTTCAGCGCTGGGTCGTCGCGAGCCTCATTTTTCCCTTCACGTATGGGGCTTGTTGCCCTTATGAACCTGGAAATTCTCTGTTTTTATCAACAGTTAATCTCTCTCTCTCTCTCTCTCTTGTCTCTCTCTTATCTCTCTCTCTCTCTCTCTCTCTCTCTCTCTCTCAGCTGCCCTTATGAACCTGGAAATTCCCTGTTTTTATCAACAGTAAATCAGTGTTTTTTTTCTCTTCCTTTCTTGTTTCCAACATTATCTCTCTCTCTCTCTCTCTCTCTCTCTCTCTCTCTCTCTCTCTCTCTCTCTCTCGTAGATAATACCGAATTTCAACAGCCGTCAGTTTTTACGCAAAGGCAATATGATAGTCCGTAGGGAAAGCAGCTTAGGATTTGATCCCACTCCGGTCAATGCAATTCGCTTTAGAATCAATCAGGGTCTGGTGAAGGACGGATTTGATTCGAAGTCTCTTTGGAAAATTCGCCCCTGCGAGTCGAGTTCATTAAGAGCTGGGGGTTCGTTTTCCCCTCGCTGTTTCGCGTCAGTGCTCATTCTGGATAAGTATATTGTTCTCAGAATTTCTTAGCGTGTCATTTCTCTCAGTGGAAAAATCCAGCAAGTGTACAAAGTAAGTATACGTTAGTTTAACCAGAACACTGAGCAAGTCTGCAGGGATAAGTACATTTCAAATAGGGTACATTAAGATAGATTGCTCGAATGTTTGAGAACTTATCAGCTTGGAGGATTGAGTGATCAATCGCAACTTTTCAAGTCTGCAGGGATAAGTACATTTCAAATAGGGTACATTAAGATAGATTGCTCGAATGTTTGAGAACTTATCAGCCGGGTGGATTGAGTGATCAGTCTCAACTTTTGCTATGTAATTCGACGTAACTACAGGTTAGAATTGAATTCTCAGAAAGAGACTATTCATTGCGGATGCTGGAATGTTGAAGTTTATTTTCTTCTAATCAGAGGCCCAAGATCGATCCCTGCCGGGGAGAATCGATTATGGCCAGGTTTCTGAAAATATTTCGTGCACTTCTGTCTACTCATGTAGTGTCTTATATACATGATATTTGGTCGACTACAGTGGGTAGCAGCCGAGGCGAAGAAGGCCACTCGGGCTAGCAACCTCATCCTAAAAGACTTGTCGAAAACCGGTGTGTTTTAACAACCCTTTAGAACCACTTTTTCTAAAGGAGAAAAAAGTAGCACTAACTAACTACTAGAATTCTTCGAGCTATGTTGATGAACGTGGAATTGCAGAAAGTGCTTTGAAATATGCCATTGCTTAAGATTCTTTGCAGAGTCCCTTCCTGTGGTCCCTAGCTGCAACCCCTTTTCTTCCTTTTACTGTACCTCCGTTCATATTCTCTTTCCTCCATCTTACTTTCCTTAACCCACCTCCTAACAATTGATTCATAGTGCAGTTGCGAGGTTTTCCTCCTGTTACACCTTACAAACCTATTACTCTCAGTTTCCGTTTCAGTGCTGAATGACCTCATAGGTCCCAGTGCTTGGCCTTTGGCCTAAATTCTATATTCTGTTCTATTCACATTTATTCCTAAATTCTATATTCTATTCTATTCACATTTATTTTCGGCGTCCATGACCAGTCAATCTGTCAATCATGTGTCCCCAGGGTGATGAAAATCACTGGCTTTGTATCATGATCAGTTACTGCTGCAGTGTTGGGGTCTGCTGCGGTGGGAGGTTTGAACCAAAATTCTTTGCAAGCTTGAATTTCAAGGCAGTGGCCCCTTTGGTGTGCTTGTTCCATGTGAATAGGTTTCATCTACTGAAGTAAATAATATAATAATAATAATAATAATAATAATAATAATAATAATTATAATAATTATAATAATAATAATTAGGTAAGTGATTCCTTTCATTCCTATCAGTTTTCGAGCGGCCACGTTTTGGTACAGTCGTCCAAAAAAATCCGATTCACCATTCCTCGCGTTTGTGTATGTGTGCGTGTGTGTGTACGTGTGATTTTTTTTTTTTGGCAACAGATGTTTCCTGCGATTCTTCCCCTTAATGAAGCAATTTCCACAGTACCAGAAACAATGTCCTGAAAAAACCACGATAAAAAAACTCTGCATAACATACAAAAACGTTTTTAGGAGCGCTGGACTTCATTTAATCAGTGCCCCTAACCCTGCCAAAAGAGAGAGAGAGAGAGAGAGAGAGAGAGAGAGAGAGAGAGAGAGAGAGAGAGAGAGAGAGAGAAAAACATTTCCGACATTCGTTTATCCACTGAACGTAAACATCACAGCCGTCATATACCTTTTGTTCTCACCCTCGCAACCGGTGTTGGGGAAAGGGTATTGAAACATAGATGGGTTTTCATGCCTTTGTTCCATTGTCAGGAAAGAGAGAGAGAGAGAGAGTCTGTGAGAGAGAGAGAGAGAGAGAGAGAGAGAGAGAGAGAGAGAGAGAGAGATACAACAGTTTTGGTTTCAAAAGGCAAAGTAGATTATAATACAATCACTAAAAGGTTTTTATTTTTTTCGTTTCCTTCCTCCGCCCTCTGTTTCATTGGATGAAACGCGTCAGGATTCTCATCTGTTTCAGTCAATTAAACGCGAGATTACGTTGGTATGCCTCAGTTTATTTAGACAAATTGTTAACGAAACAAAAATGTCACTTTGCTTCCCAATTGTTTCAGAAAACAGGTCAAATAAGGTTTCTGACTCAATCTCAAAGCTTTGTGTGACACTTAGCAACAGTGAATTCTTGCTTATTACCCTTCTGAAATCCGAGACAAGAACAGAACAAGTAAGAAATCCGCCGAAGTTTCTTCTGCGCAGTCAATTTTCTGTACGTCGTATACTCAAGGTCACGGAAAACAGATCTATCTTTAGGTGGTCTCGATATAATGCTGTATGAGCCGCGGCACGTGAAACTTTAACCACGGCCCGGTGGTGGCCTGGCCTATATCGTTGCCAGACGCACGATTATGGCTAACTTTAACCTTAAGTTAAATAAAAACTACTGAGGCTAGAGGGCTGCAATTTGGTATGTTTGATGATTGGAGGGTGGATGATTAACATAACAATTTGCAGCCCTCTAGCCTCAGTAGCTTTTTAAGTTCTGAGGGCGGACAGAAAAAGTGCGGACAGAAAAAAGTGCCGACGGACAAACAAAGCCGGCACAATAGTTTTCTTTTCAGAAAATTAATAAAAATACGAACAGTGACTCCTGTTATCTTGTAAGTAAATCTTCGCCAAGTGCTTTCTTGTGCTTTCTTATGGTTCATTTACATAAAAGTTCTCAAAGGATTTTGGGTGTGATTCTTGCATTCATCCTTCGTTATTTTTCCCGCTCACTTTTGGCCTCACTTTATTACGACAATAAATGGAATCTGTCACGGTATGCAGAATCGCAATATTTTACTCGACAGACTTTTCTCATTATTGTTAGAAATTTGCATAGAGTGAAGACTTGCATAATTGTGTAAGGTTTTTTTTTTTCTTCTTTTTAATGGTCGTTCTAATTAGGTTATATAAAAAAGAAAAGATTAAGATAATGAGATGCTTAGAAAATTAAAAATATGCTAAGGTAATAACAGTAAATAATGAATTTGGGTAATTTTCTAAAAATATTTCAGCAAAATTTAGTAAGAGAGAGAGAGAGAGAGAGAGAGAGAGAGAGAGAGAGAGAGAGAGAGAGAGAGAGAGAGAGAGACGTATTAAATAAATTAGGTAATTTTCTAAAAATATTTCAATAGAATTTAGAGAGAGAGAGAGAGAGAGAGAGAGAGAGAGAGAGAGAGAGAGAGACAGAGAGAGAGAGAGAGAGAGAGAGAGAATCATATAAAAAATCAATTTTCAAAAATATTTCGATAAAATTTAGAATAATCAGCTACACTGAAAATAACAAGAATAAACGGTGAAACATAACGGCTCACGGGGAAGAGAGAGAGAGAGAGAGAGAGAGAGAGAGAGAGAGAGAGAGAGAGAGAGAGAGAGAGTCAGTCGTATCTCACGCACGAAAGTGAACAGCAGAAACATTCGGTACGTTTTCCGCAAATGGGAGGAAGACCAACTCCCAGAATGAAACTCCGACATTATCACTTAACTTTGTTTGAATAAATTAAGTTTAATGACCTCCTCTTGCGAATGCGGAGTTGAATTTCATATTTAGCGATGAGCACGATCCTCGCATTTTGCACTCAGAGGAAGGCTGGAGGGAAATAAGATTTTTTTTAGAGCTTTGCATAAGAGTTCTGACGTGCGTGGTTGCATATGCACATGCACGCACACATATTTACATAGATATATATAAACATATATAAACATATATATATATATATATATATATATATATATATATATATATATATATATATATATATATATATATATATATATATATATATATATATATATATAACATAGAAGGGTAATCTTGAAATGCTGGTGATGGCAGTGAAGTGTCAAAGCATTTGTATAGGAGGAAGGATAAATCAGGACTCTTAAAGATGGTTTGGTCTCGTGGAGAGAATGGAGGATGACAGGCCGTTGACAGAAGTATGAAATTCGAAAGGGAAGGGTGGATGGGGTCAGAGAGGTACAGGGAAGGAGGGGGAGGGCTTTAACATCCGGGAAGGGAGAGACTGCATGCAAGATAAGGTAAGTGGCGCAGTGTATGTGCTGTGGATGTGTGTGTATGTTTGTCCGTTTGTGTGTGTGACTGTGCGTGTGTTTGTCCGTTTGTATGTGTGAATGTGTATGTGTTCGTGTGTGAATGTGTATGTGTTTGTGCGTTTGTGTGTGTGAATGTGTATGTTTCTGCGTGAATGTGCGTGTGTGTGAATGTGCATGTTTGTGCGTTTGTGTGTGTGAATGTGTGAGTGTTTGTGCATTTGTGTGTGTGAATGTGTGTATGTTTGTGCGTTTGTGTGTGTGAATGTGTGTGTTTTTGCGTTCCTGTATATGCGTGCGTTTGTGGACTTGTATGTTTGTTTTGCATTTGCGTTTCTGTGTTTATGTGTGTGTATGTTCGCTTAATCCAACCCTTGTCAGAATTGACGAAAATCTCTCAGTAATGTGAAACAAAAATTGATATCTCCTCTTTCTCTCTCTCTCTCTCTCTCCATAAGGACCATTGAGGCTAATTTAACTGCATTAACTCTAATCATTAGCTTAATAACTCATGAGAACTTGTACTCGACCAGCGGTTCGACACCCAAGAGTCAGTTAATTAGATTTGCGTTTAATAAACTGAGAATATTTTGTGGGGAAACGTCGGGAATTACATGATAATTGGCGGGAACTCCTGAAAATCTTTACGGGAACGCGAGCGAAGTTGTGGGGGGGAAGAGAGAGAGAGAGAGAGAGAGAGAGAGAGAGAGAGAGAGAGAGAGAGAGAGAGAGAGAGAGAGAGAGAGAAATATATTTACATATATGTATATAAATATATATATATATATATATATATATATATATATATATATATATATATATATATATATATATATATATATATATATATATATATATATATATATATATATATATATATATATATATATATATATATCTATATCTATATCTATATATATATATATATATATATTTATATATATATATATATATATATATATATATATATATATATATATCTATATATATTTTATATATATATATATATATATATATATATATATATATATATATATATATATATATATATATATATATATATATATAAACACACAAGACACCATTTATATTCCGTGTTCAAACCCCATGACGTGTGAGTGAGTCTCAGTATTTGTTTTTATAATTTTTAAAGATTCGGATTCCCAGATGCAAGATAATCCCAGCTTAGCTGTGCCCAATCTTATTTACGACTTGGGGCGACAAATAGCTGAGCTTTGGGAAGAGAGAGAGAGAGAGAGAGAGAGAGAGAGAGAGAGAGAGAGAGAGAGAGAGAGAGAGAGACTGAATGCGGAATTCATGGGCAATTAACATGGAAAATAATGCCTGTTTTATTCTATTCTTTTCTGTTTATTCTGCGAATTGGCTTGGAAACGTGGAAAATTCAGGTGTAGAATAGTTAATTAGACGTTGATTTAAAATGAAAGATAACTGAAAATAAGTAAATTTTAACTGAAAATAAGTAAATTTTAACATGTTAAAATGCACAGCTTATATAAAAGATACAGAATTAAACTCCAGTTTTTTTTATTTTTATTTTGTTCGATCTAACTTTAATAGAAAATCTTGAGTAATTACTTCCATTCATGTTTGCATTTGTTAAAAATCATGGGGTAGAGTTAGCTTAGCTCCAATCTCTCTCTCTCTCTCTCTCTCTCTCTCTCTCTCTCTCTCTCTCTCTCTCTCTCTCACTTTTCGTGAAGATTGAACATTCTTCGAAAACTAAAATCCGTGGAGAACGAATTACTTAAGACTTGAATTTTGTCGTTTTTCTATTACATTGATGTCTTTAAATATTATAGTTTAACTCTCTCTCTCTCTCTCTCTCTCTCTCTCTCTCTCTCTCTCTCTCTCTCTCTCTCTCTCTCTCTTTTCTTGCAGAATGGACGGTCTTTAAAAATTAAAATCCTTGGAGAATGAATTACATAAGACTTGAATTTTCTCTTTTTAAAATATTATCGTTTAACTGTTTGTATTGGGAAGTGATAATTTTTTTTTCTTTCTATTGAGTCCGGGATATAAATTCATTTTTCCTTGCAATGCAACGAACACTGATTAGATTATCAACAACGGATAATTAAAAGATTTCCAAAAAAATGAAAATAAAAATCCCAGGAACAGTGGTTTCATCCTTTCTTTGTTATCCCACAAAAATAGATTCTTCTCGGAAACGAACATCGAGGAGCACGCAGGAATTTATATGAGAGATCTGAAACTCATTCTTGAACAAAAGAATTCGTCTGGGGATTTTCAGAGCATTTAATCAGACTCATACCGAGGAGCCTTGGGGAACTCGTTATGAAAGTAAATAACAGCGTCCGCAGGATTCCTGCCCTGGATGTGCTGGCAAGGAAATGATTTTTGCAGGAGTTCAAATAGACACAGAGCCTGTGTGCTCTTGAAATCTTGAGCTCTGTTGGACAGATAGTGCTATGCAAGGTGTGTACTCTCGAAACCATGAGCTCAAATAGACAAACGAAGTCTATGTACTCTTGAAATCATGAGCTCAAATAGACAAAGTCTATATACTCTTGAAATCATGACCTCAAATAGACAAATCTGTATACTTTTGAAACCATGAGCTCAGATAGACGGACAAAGCTCATGTACATTTGAAATGACGAGTTCAAATTGACAGAGAAAGTTTATGTGTTTATGAAATTTGAAACGACTCTTGAGTTTATGTGCTCTTGAAATCATGAGCTATACAAACAAAGCTGTATGAAACCATGAGCTCAGATAGACAGACTTGACTCTTGAAATCATGATTTAGTGTCTTGATATACCCTCCATGAGCTCAAATACAGAAGTGCTGTACTCTTGAAATCATGACCTCAAATAGAGTCTATATACCCTTGGAACCATGAGCTCAAATAGACAGACGAATCCTGTGTACTCTTGAAATCATGACCTCAAATAGACAGACAAAGCCTATGTAGACTCAAAGTTTCTGAAATCAAAACCCAAGTACTTTGAAATTATGAGCTCAGACAAAAGGCAGAGTCTAGCTAAATAGACAGATGAAGCCTTGGAACCAAATCGTGAGCTCAAATAGACAGACGAAGCCTATGTGGTCTTGAAAGCATAAGCTCAATTAGACAGACGAAGCCTATGTACTCTTGAAATCATGAGCTCAAATAGACAGACAAAGTTTTGTATACAAACAGAGTTTGGTCTTGAAATCATGAGCTTTGAAATGGTGTGGTCTTGAAAACATGAGCTCAAATAGACAGACAAAACCCATGTACTCTTGAAATTATGAGCTCAATTAGACAAAAGCAAATCATGTGCTCAATTAGACCTATGGTCTTGAAATCATGAGCTCAATTAGACAGACGAAGCCTAAGGGGTCTTGTAATCATGAGCTCAATTAGACAGACGAAGCCTATGTACTCTTGAAATGATGAACTTAAGTAGACTGACGAAGCCTATGCACAAATCTTGAGCTCAAATAGACAGACAGTGCTGTATAGGCTGTGTACTTTTGAAGCCATGAGCTCAAGCAGACAGATGAAGCCTATGTACTCTTGAAACCATGAGTTCAAATAGACAGACAGAGCCTATACCCTAATGAAACCATGAGCTCAAATAGACAGACGAAGCCTATGTACTCTTCAAACATTGAGCTCAAATAGACAGACAGACGAAGCCTGTGTGCTCTTCAAACCTTGAGGTCAAGTAGACAGATAGCTTTCAAGTACTCTTGAAACCATGAGCTTGAATGGCCATAGTCTGTGTACTCTTGGAACCATGAGCTCAGTTTGGCGGAGAATTATTTGTTCACTCAAATCGTGAGCTGAAACAAACAGGCTAAGCTGATGTGCCCTGAAAACCATGGTCTGAAAATCTCCCTCCAAATAATTTTTCACTCAAGATGATTTTCTCAACAGAGGACCATCGTTGAAAGGTGCCCGATAAAAAGAGGGTTTAGGTAAAAACCCATCCGACGCCTAGGCATTTCAATGGAATATTTAACTAAAACTCTCTTAAACTCAGGTTTATCCATCTCGTCAATAAAAAAGTATTTGTTTAACATTTATCAAAGCACCACTGGATCCATTCTTGAACCACGAGCTGCCACTCGCATTCTTTTCCCAAAACGGTATTTTATTCCTTCCCGCAGCCTTTTCTCAGCTTTTTTCCCCCCTTTTTATTTGAGTTTTTTAAGCACCCAACTTCCGATAACTCGTATCTAAAGAAATCCCAGCAGCAATTTACGAATTCAATCTAAGTTTGGCCGAATCACTTTTCCCCCCTCCCCCACCCTGAAACAAGGGGCAGGGAATACCCTTCCAATCTCTCCCTCCCTTCCATCTTCCTACCCTAACCCCCCCCCCCTCCTCCCTTCTCCCTCCCCACCCTTTTCTTTCCCTCAAGGCCGGTGCAAACTTCAGGCGGCTTCAGGCAGGTAATTTGATTGCCATTACCAGAGCGCCTAATGATACCTTTGCCGCCGCCGGGCTCGATTGGGTTTAGAATCGCTTGCTTCGATGCTGCCGTTGCTGCTGTTGCCTTCGGAGGCATTTCGTCGTCATTATCGAAGGGGAGTTGCTGTTCCGCAGGATTTCCACTGATGCTGTGGGGGTCTTTCTTTTATGCGTCGGTACATTGTGTTATTTCTTGAAGGGGGAAATATATATCTACATATATATATGTTAGAAATCATCAATACACTCAATCACGCGTGGAGCAGAAATAAGTTTCTGACTCACGTCTGGATCGAACCCAGGTCTTTCAATCGTATGGCCTAGTGGGCAGCGCCCTTGCCTTCAATTGAAAGACCTGGGTTGATCCTGATGAGTCAGAAATTTATATATGTATGTGTATAAATAAATATATATATATATATATATATATATATATATATATATATATATATATATATATATATATATATATATATATATATATATATATATATATATATATATATATATATATATATATATATATATATCGTCAGTGACCCTGGTAGTTGTGACGCCAGATAACCCGCAATTAATCAGTCAATCAATATATATATATATACATTTATTATCTCGGAATTTCCATTCTCACTTTTTGTCACTAATCAAATACCCTGGAGATTAAAAAAAGTAATACATCTTTCTTTATTTTAGATATCAGAGGCTGATACCCGTCGATAATTCCCGAATTATATTCGTTGTAAAATCATCAAAGCTTAGTATTTTAACGCTTACCTGAACTTGATAGCTGGCTGACCAGTTTATGCTGAGCGCTGCATTAAAATTGCTCCATGTAATGTCTCTCTCTCTCTCTCTCTCTCTCTCTCTCTCTCTCTCTCTTTACACACTCCCACACGCAAACTATGCCAGCATAATTACATAGAAAATGTTAATGATTTTCTGTTACAGCGAAAACGTAAAGGAACTACGCGTGTGTCACTGCTGACGCGTATGCGCGCGTGTATGCAATTGTTTTTCCTCACACACACACACACACACACACACACACACACACACACGCGCACACGCACGCGCGCGCGCGCTGCCACAACGAGACGAGAATAGTATCTCGCGTCTGTTTCTCTTGACAAAACATTTCATTTATATTGCTTTATCAGAGTCCTCGCATTTCCTTTATCGTCGTGATAAGAAATAAGTTAAAAGTGCAATTTCGCAACAAAGATGAATGATAAGATAATATGTCGTATGTTGAAACGAGAGAGAGAGAGAGAGAGAGAGAGAGAGAGAGAGAGAGAGAGAGAGAGAGAGAGAGAGAAGCAGCAAAATCATGCCTCTGACCCAAATTCCCCTGAAAAGAATTCCTCAGCTCTCTCTCTCTCTCTCTCTCTCTCTCTCTCTCTCTCTCAGGTCTCAGTCAAAAGGCAAATCGAATAACGAAGCTGCGATCGCTCGCTCAATCCCCTTTTGCATTCTCTCTCTCTCTCTCTCTCTCTCTCTCTCTCTCTCTCGAGCATCTTCGTATGCAGCCGAGGCAATTGCAATGAGTAAATGCAGGCCGGGAGGTTTGAGGTATTTTAGCTGATGCTGGTCAGTATTCTTCCTCAGAATTTCTCTCTCTCTCTCTCTCTCTCTCTCTCTCTCTCTCTCTCTCTCTGGAGCATCTAGTCAATATTCTTCTTCGGTATTTCCTTGGGCGTGAGATAGGGTTCAGAATTTGAATTAGTGGGACAAATGTGCAATTAAGGAAATGTTATTTGCATTTATCAATTCCAATGTCACCTACTTCATCAGTTCCCAAAAACATGTACAAATCATGTCGTAGAAGTCTTTGCCTGTACATGGTAACGGTTGCCAATCAGTTTCCTGTCATCACTCCATTATTGCAGGAATTTTCAACTTTCTTCTGTCACAACACACAGACGTAGTCTATGTAACTGTGTGTGTATCAACTATATATATATATATATATGTATATATATATATATATATATATATATATATATATATATATATATATATAATATATATATACATACATACATATATATATATATATATATATATATATATATATATATATATATATATATATATATACATGAATGTATAATCTTAGCATATTCATACATAAATACATGGATTCCGTACGTGTTTGGTGACATGGGAAAGTTGAAATCCCCAGTAATTATCAGATTATGATAGATAATAGATTAGTTACTGATACCTTTGATAGACGAAGAACTCCCCGAAATGATCTGTGCTGGTATTTGGGAACTGCTATAATCGGTGGCATTGAGAGTGATGAATACAAATCACTTTGTCATAGATACACATTTGTCCCAATAAATAAATAAATAAACAAAAGATAAAAAAAAATAATACAAATTCTGGACTCCATTTCCAGCCTAAGGAAATTCTAAAGAAGAATATTGACTAGATGCTCGGGGGAGAGAGAGAGAGAGAGAGAGAGAGAGAGAGAGAGAGAGAGAGAGAGAGAGAGAGAGAGAGAGAGATAAATTCTGAAGAAGCGGCTAAAATACCTCAGGCCTCCCGCCCCGCATTTACTCATTGCAATTGCCTCAGCTGCATACGAAGACGTTCGGGAGAGAGAGAGAGAGAGAGAGAGAGAGAGAGAGAGAGAAAGAGAAAGAGAGAGAGAGAGACTTGCAAAAGGGTTGAGCGATTGATCATGGCGTTATTCGCTTTCCCTTTTGACTGAGACCTGGGAGGAAGATCGCTGAGGAATTCTTTGAAGGGGGAATTTGGGTCAGAGGCATGATGCTGCATCTCTCTCTCTCTCTCTCTCTCTCTCTCTCTCTCTCTCTCTCTCTCAAAATTTCAAGAATCATTCTCAGGTGTAGGCACGAGATTTCTATATTTTTCAATGTTCATTATCCCCGTAGCGGGGTAGGGCCGTCAGTGCACCTCGTGCGGTGCACTGTAGGCATTACTTAAGGTTCTTTGCAGCGTGCCTTCGGCCCCTAGCTGCAACCCCTTTCGTTCCTTTTACTCTACCTCCTTTCATATTCTCTTTCTTCCATCTTACTTTCCTCAACCCTCTCCTAACAATTGATTCATAGTGCAACTGCTTTGAGGTTTTCCTAACCTTTTACTGTCAATTTCCGTTTTAGCGCCGAATGACCTCACAGGTCCCAGCGCTTGTCCTTTGGCCTAAATTCTATATTCATTTCAATTCAATATTTATTATCTATTGTCTGAAATGTTTTCATTTTCCAATCAAGATCTCATTCTGTCAATGAGTTTTAGACTTCACCTGATGCAGACTGCTTCTGAAATCTCTGAATAACCCGTGGGACCTTTACAAGCCTACAGGTACACCTGGCAGCTCTGCCTGAATGAATATACCTGCATATGAAAGCCCAGTGCCCCAGCGTACCCACACGCGTCATTTAAGGAAAGTCCTCGCAAGAATACCTGCATATATGTAGCTTCCCTCCGACGCTGCTTGCGTGAGTAATTTGAAGATGACAAGACCCACTTCTTTTTTTAAAACAATTTGTTCATTCTAACGAGCTTCTGGACGAGAAAGGGGATTATTTCACGGGAAATTGATCATTTAACCAAAATCTTGCGAGGAGCAATTAAATAGCCCAGCCTGGGGAGACTGCGCGCAAGCTCAGAGTTAAAAAAGGTTGAAGCAGAGACGCATAAAATAGACACGTCACAGTTAAGCAACACGAGATCAGTATGCCAGAAAAACGGTGTCCTTATCAGGTAGATTAGGAAAGATTTATCTCCCATCCCACAGACAGGAAGATGTCTCCCATCTCACAGGCAGGGAGATATCTCCCATCTCACAGACAGGGGGATATCTCCCACCTCACAGACAGGAAGATATCTCCCATCTCACAGACAGGAAGATATCTCTCCCATCTCACAGCCAGGAAGATATCTCCCATCTCACAGGCAGGGAGATATCTCCCATCTCAAAGACAGGAAGATATCTCCCATCTCACAGACAGAAAGATATCTCCCATCTCACAGACAGAAAGATATCTCCCATCTCACAGACAGGAAGATATCTTCTATCTCACGGACAGGAAGATATCTCCCACTCATCTCCCATCTCACAGACAAGATATCTCATCTCATCTCCCATCTCACAGACAGGAAGATATCTATCATCTCACAGACAGGAAGACATCTCCCATCTCACAGACAGGAAGACATCTCCCATCTCACAGACAAGGAGATATCTCCCATCTCACAGACAGGAAGATGTCTCCCATCTCACTGACAGGAAGATATCTCCCATCTCACATCTCATCTCACAGACAGGAAGATATCTCCCATCTATGTATCTCCCATCTCACAGACGTGGAGATATCCCCCACCTCACAGACAGGAAGACCGACCCCGAAAACACACTGCGACAGCAATCCGTCGAACATGATGCGGGCCGATGGTCCTCCATACCGGATGATAAAACTGGGAAGAAGAATAAGAAGAAGAAGAAGATGAAGAAGATTACCACTACTACGCCCCCGAAATGCGAAACATTAGAAGGCAAGAAATCCCCGAAAGGGCCGGGCCCTCTAAAGGCGGCCGCGTTCCAATTTATGTAACGGTCGCCGGCGACCATAAATTGCTGCATCATGCAATAAAGCCCCGGAAGCACATTATCAAAATTTCGAGGCTGCAAGGCTACGGGCCATGATAAACCCCGCATATGGAGCTATTCCTGGACTTTATATTATCAGAAGAAAACATTACGCTTACTCTCTTGCTGCTGTTACGAAGATAAGGGTCAATTTCACCTCCTCCTTCTCGTCTCTCTCTCTCTCTCTCTCTCTCTCTCTCTCTCTCATCGCGGCCGCAGGGGAGGGGAAAGACGATCGTTTGGGAGGGGATCTTAACCAGGATTTTGGGGGCTGGAGATGAGTAAATTTTGGATTGTTATCCCCTGTACGCGTCTCTGATGTTTTGGCAGCAATCTCTCTAGCCGTCTCTCTTTCTTACAGATGCACGCCCTAATATATATATATATATATATATATATATATATATATATATATATATATATATATATATATATATATATATATATATATATATATATATATATATATATATAAAACACCTGCTTATGTTGTATAAACTTTTACTTTGTCTGTTATCATGCTTAATTATTTCTTAATTACTTTTTAACCTGTGATTATTTTCATTTAGATTTTTCTTGATTTCCTGTGCCATGGGTTTTGTGTTTTCAATTACTTCCATCCCTTTCCATTCCAGAATTTTGTTTTTTTAAATTTCTGATTTTTCCTGACTTCTTTTCCGATGAATGAATGACGCCATTGTAGTGGTACATAACAAGGAATATGCTCACTTTGGGTGCCAGAGAAGGACCGAATTATTTTTACCGTCCCTCTTCTAAACCAGCGACCATCACACTGAGGTCTTATAAGAACGCATATCTAGGCAACATCCCAGGTGACTGGTAATTGCCATTGGCTCTACAATCTCCCTATAGATGTAAGCATTTCCTTCAACAGCGAAAAAGATTTGGAGTCTTCTTCTGCCCACCTAACACTCTCACAACTAAACCTTTATTCTGATTATACAGAATTCCTCAAGGCAGCAGAGCTACGCCCTTGGAAGAAGAGAGTTCTTCAAGGTGTTCACCTTACCCAAAAGCAGAATGAAATTGGCTTTCGTATGACGTTAACCTCGTTCTGTTCTTGAGCCGAATCTTTGCATTCGGATGCAGTTTGATTTCTTGTTCAGTCATATACGATTTATTTTGTTTATTGCATTAGGTCTCTTATTTCTTCAGTAGTTTCCCATTTTTTTTTTTAACATCATTCCACGTTATCTATTCTATCTTGCAACCATTCGCCTTTCTCTCTCTCTCTCTTTCTCTCTCTCTCTCTCCGTGGACACCATTCACTTTCCTCCCCATACCATTTCATCTCTCTCTCTCTCTCTCTCTCTCTCTCTCTCTCTCTGTGGACACCATTTCACTTCTCTCTCTCTTTCACCATTTCTCTCTCTCTCTCTCTCTCTCTCTCTCTCTCTCTCTGTGGACACCATTCACTTCTCTCCCCACACCACTTCATTCTCTCTCTCTCCCTCTCTCCACTCTCATTCTCTCTCTCTCTCTCTCTCTCTCTCTCTCTCTCTGACACCATTCACTTTTCTGTCCACACAATTTCATATCTCTCTCTCCCCACACCATTCACTTCTCTCCCCACACCACTTCATTCTCTCTCTCTCTCTCTCTCTCTCTCTCTCTCTCTCTCTCTCTCTCTCTCTGTGTGGACACCATTCACTTTTCTGTCCACACAATTTCATCTCTCTCTCTCTCTCTCTCTCTCTCTCTCTCTCTCTCCACCATTCATTTTTCTGCCCACACCATTTCATCTCTCTCTCTCTCTCTCTCTCTCTCTCTCTCTCTCTCTCTCTCTCTCTCTCGCCACCCAAGACGCACCCTAGCAATTGCAAAGCAGCAGCAACAACAAAGGAACCCCCAGAAAGCGGAATAAACAAACCCGGACGATGGCCTACCGTCCACTCAAATCCACCGACCAAATTGTCCAGCTCTCGTGCCTCAAACGAGTTCCTCCGTCAATTTACTCGATTCCCGCCCACGCCCCCCTGATGGGGTTGGAGGTTGACAGTTTACAGAGGCGTGGCAACAGGGCTAAGAATACTCGGAGGTGTCTGACTGTCAGAGTAGTGAAAGTTTAAGCTGACGTATTGTAATCAGTCACGTCAGGTCTAAATGAATTAATGTATTTATGTTTGGGATTAGTTAAGATTCTATGAGAATGTAATTGATAATACTTCAATTTTCAGTTTTTCAGTTAATGTATTTGTGTTTGAGATCAGCTGAATTTCTATGAAAATGTAATTTATAGTAATACTTCAATTCTCAGTTAATGCAACTGAGTTGGGGATCAGTTAAAACTCTATAAAAATGTAATTTATAATACTTCAGCTTTCAGTTGATGCAATTGTGTTTGACATCAGTTGAAATTCTATGAAAATGAAATTTATAATACTTCAATTTTCAGTTAATGCAATTGTGTTTTGAGATCAGTTGAAATTCTATGAAAATGCAATTTATAATACTTCAATTTTCAATTAATGTATTTGTGTTGGGGATCAGTTAAAGTTCTATAAAAATGTAATTTATAATACTTCAATTTTCAGTTAATGTATTTGTGTTTGAGATCAGCCGAATTTCTACGAATATGTAGTTTTATAATACTTCAGTTTTCCTGTGGGTGGGATTTGTAACATCCAGTGTCTTTAAATGCTCTGATGGTACCGCTAAGACTTGCAAGAATTAAATGCTCTCTTTTAAAAGAATTGCTAAAAACTGTATGAGGATTAAATGCTAATAATAATAATAATAATAATAATAATAATAATAATAATAATAATAATAATAATAATAATAATAAGGAACCATTCCAAATCTGGAGCCACCAATTTCATTAATTATTATTATTATTATTATTATTATTAAATTATTATTATTATTATTAATTATATTATTATTATTATTATTGTTGAATAATAAAAA
>NC_089756.1:32941261-32996261 GCF_040412425.1 Macrobrachium rosenbergii | reverse complement strand
TCTCTCTCTTCAAAATGACAAGATTTCATTTTCATTGTTCTCTCTCTCTCTCTCTCTCTCTCTCTCTCTCTCTCTCTCTCTCTCTCTCTCTCTCTCTCTCTCCTTTCATAGTGCTCCTCACAACAGTTAAATAACAAAATTTCAAAATGACTAGATTTCGTTTTCATTATGCGCGCTCTCTCTCTCTCTCTCTCTCTCTCTCTCTCTCTCTCTCTCTCTCTCTCTCTCTCTCTCTCTCTCTCTCTCTTCATGGTGTTCCTCACAACATTTCAAAATGAAAAGATTTCATGTTTATTGTGACTGACTGACTGACTCTCTCTCTCTCTCTCTCTCTCTCTCTCTCCATGGTAATAGCCATGAAGGTGTTTTCCTTCCCTCACACTGAAAACACCATCAGGAATTCCTACCCCGGGGCTCAACATGCAGCCGAAGAAGGCGATGTTAATCACGCCTTCATAATTAGGTGTGAGGATAAGCCAAAATATCTCATACCGTCACCTTCGCGAGGTTTCAAAAGACATCATCATCATCTTTTCCGACAGACGTCTGACTCTGGTCGTTTTTTTATGCGGACATGAAAGACATAAAAGACTGTTTTGAATGCGGCGGGGAGATTAGTATGCGGACGAATGCCAGATGATTTTTTTTTTCGGTGAGGTCAACAGTCATTGGAATGGTCTTTACAACTGAATCTATACACCAACCTATAAGAGGGATCTTCCCTATACCCCGCCCAAAGGGTTTTCAAGCCAATATGTATCCACCTTTGCGGCGTGTTAAGTACAAGACCGTTGGTTGATTGATTGATTGATTATGAAATTTAGGTCTTGACGACCAAGCGCTGGAACCCATCAGGATTATTCAAGAGCCATAATGAAGGTGAAATATATAAGTTAACGATATGATTGATGATGAATAGGTGAATGATGACATACTGGTAAAACTCGGTGTTAAAATATGAACGTCAAATTTGAAGAATGATATTGGATAGAACCAGCAAAATGGGATGACCGTAAAATCATAAACAAAAGACTGTAAATATCGTAAAGATAATGACCCCCAAGGAATATTAGTCATACATAACGACCCCAAAAAACTTTGGGGGTCACTATCTAAGAAAGACTATCCTAAGTAATGGAGATGGAGATCAGTCTTACATCCACTAATTGATTCTACTCATTATTATTATTAGTAGCATTATTACTATTATTACTATTAGTATCATATCTAAGAATTTCACAATCTTGTGAAAAACAGGTTGTGTAATTAAAACCCACAATCATTTAGTAAAGTATATTACTTTGTAAAAATAAACAAAAGCCAAGGTTTTGCTCTTTTTTTATTTTTACATAGTAACATACTTTACCATATACTGCAATTGTGGGTTTTAATTACGCAAAAATTATTATTATTATTATTATTATTATTATTATTATTATTATTATTATTATTATTATTATTATTATTATTATTAGTAGTAGTAGTAGTAGTAGTAGTAGTAGTAGTAGTAGTAGTAGTAGTAGTTTCACCAGATCACTGAGCAGACTATCAGCCCTCATTGGGGCTCATATTATTACTGGTCCAATAATTATCTAATACTTGCATAAGTTAATGACCACCTCAACACCAAAACCAAATAGAATGATGAAGCTCCGCTCTTAACAGTTAAGTTTCTAAAAGGCTTTTGTCAAAAAAAAATTTAAAAATAAATAATAAATTTGACTTGTAAGCTTCGAGGAGTTTGAAGCAAGCAAAAAATGTCAGAATCTGTTGGTCAACTGTGTGTAAATTATCAATTAATTTACTGTATCTCCATTTATATTCTCTATCTCACCTTGGTATCCATCCTCTCCTAACAATCGTTTTATTGTGCAACTTTGAGGTTTATCTCCTGTCATACCTCTAAAACCTTTCTACTCTCAATTCCCTTTTCGCGTTGAATGACCTCATAGGTCCAAGCGATAGGCCTTTGGCCTTTATTCTGTATTCCATTTCATTATCAATTAATGAAGGAATGAAGACGTTATTTGGCGTTCAGTGGTGGCACGCTTGAGCCAATACTTATCACCAACATGATTTGGACCTTAAACAGGGGAACACACGACCTTAATAATAACTTTCAGGCATTTATTTTAACTGGTTATCTTATAGTTCTATTCTAGTACGTTACTAACTGAAAATACACATGACAAAGATAATTAACCTTAAGGAAGTTTTTTTTCATTCTGATTACTGCAAAGCAACAGATATACGATGATTAAAACGATGCCAGAAGAACCACCAACCTCGGCTCCGTAGGTGGTAGTGCCGCCGGTGTACCTCATGCGGTGTACTGTAGGCATTACTTAAGGGTCTTTGCAGCGTCCGTTCGGGCCCTTAGCTGCAACCGTTTTCAGTCCTTTTACTGTACCTCCTTTCACCTTTCTCTTTCTTCCATCTTACTTTCCACCCCTCTCCTGACAACTGATTCATAATGCAACTGTTAAATGTAACAAAATTTTCTCTTTTCAAGTTAGAATTCCCTTGTCTTGATTTTAGGCAAATATGCAAACACTGACATTGAAGCTAGACTTTATTTCTACTGAATGACAAACTTAATTATTAATTGCCCAAGAGGGTTAATTAATGACATGAATTGCTAATGAGAAAAAGTGCCATTGTAATAATAAAGCAAACATGGAAACCATTAATTCTATAATGCAGAAAAATAATATGAAAATTGGCGTACTAATGCAAGAGTCCTTTTTTTTTTTTAAGGCAAAAGCTATAAACACAGTGAGATAGATTTACGTCCAGTAGGGCACTGATCAGTCTCAGAGGATGAAATACTAAAATTTAACATTATCAGACTTCTACTTATGTCTCCCCAGAAAAAAATAGAAGCCCGAATCGTTTATTAAATAAAAAAAAAACCGCTTAATTTCTTCCTTCTACATTTCTTGGCAAATCTGTTGGTACCTAATTTACCTTCTAAACTTCAAAGGTTTTTCGTTAACTGGTGCCATATTAACGTTGTTCTCCGAGAGCTGTCAACCCAAATGGTTATACGACACTGTGTTGACGTATGGAAATCAGCTCTCACTCTACGAGTAGACCCAGCACCAGTAAGTTCCAATACCACTGCCTTTCTGCTTGTGTGAAAGCCTCTTGTGATACATCAGGTGCTGTACTTGACGTTGTGGGTTAGGCCAAATCAAATTTCACTCTAGACCCCACACCAGTAACTTCCAATACCACTGCCTTTCTGCTGGTCTGAGAGCCCTGGTCAAAAAACCTTGCGGTGCATAAGGCAAAGACGTGATTTTTATGCCTATCTCTGCTGGACTGAAAGTCCTGGTCTGCAAGCCTCTTATGATACATTAGGCAAAGATCTGATTTTTATACCAGTCAGGTAGGACACAAGGAACCCTCCCTTGCTCCATGACGTCTTCAGCGTCAAAACAGTATACTTTCTTGTCATTTTTATAGATCAGAAAAACCTTACCTGGTTTTAGTGACACCTTTGCCTTAATGAAATCAAGGACTTTGCTTAGGAACCTAAAGGCAGTGTCCGGAGAAACATCCTGTCAAAAAAAAAATTAAGAGGAATTAAATGAATACATGAATATTTCTTAAAGTGTCCTTCACTGCACTCATTTCTATTCCACTTCTCATTTTGTGTATGCACTTTTGCATGTATGTATTTTTGCAAACTGTGTTTGCACCACAGTGGCCCCTTAACGTCTCGACTTCTTTGCACTCTGGCAAGTATAACCTAAAAATAAATTCGGAGAAAAAGAGAAGTTAAGAGACCACCAATGATGCTATCTCAATTCCATTCGTGTCTGATAAAAGTGACAGGTTATTGTTGTGCAATGCAAACAGTAATTGATTTTCAACCACCAAAAAACTCCTTCATTTCTGATAATCAATGTAACACACATACTCACAGCTATTGCTGGTAAATCACGAATCTTAACTTTCTGAAGTTTCTGTACGACCCCATCAGTTCGGAACCCCAATATTAGGTATTCGCTTCCTGCTAATACTCCTCTACTCCATGAACTGATCACCTTGTCTCTGAAAAAAGATAACTACGATTTTGATACAATGTCCAGCAATAAATATTCATTCAGCTATTATGTACATATAATATCTGAAACATTTAGCTGTGGAGAACGGCCTGCCTTTGAAATTTCCAACAATTTTTTTTCCTGGGGTGTATAAACGATATATAAAAAAAGCTGCGTTGTCCATGTGACAGAAAGACTTTTGAAGCAGGAATACCCAAATTCCACCAGGAAGTTTACAACTGCGTAGCCATAACAATTCAATACTGGACCATATGTCACGATTCCCGGAATGGTTTTAATTTTATCTTAGAAACTCAAGACTACTTTGACAATCATCAATCATACCAAATTGCAGCCCTCTGGCCTCAGTAGTTTTTATTTTATTTAAGGTTACAGTTAGCGCGCGCGCATGGGCATTAGATGGTCATGAACTTCCTCAGGTAACGTGTTACCCTCAAAAACTGCAAAGCCAAAGCATTTCTGAGATAAGTTGCTCTTTGTCACGTCACATCCTCTAACAATTAAACGTTTTAGCAGTCAAATCTCGAACTAACGTAAACGTAATGGCTTCTATAGTTAGCAATACATCTGGTATCCTCGTGGCTATCTTTGAAGGGAGTCACAATTCTCAAGGGAAGTTGAAGAATGAAGAAACTATAAAATAAGGCTCAAGACAGCCTTCGGCCACGTGAGATTTTCTGCCTGAAACCAGGTCTTGATTTCAGTGGCCTAGGGCAATGGCAGAACCTTGTTTGTGTTTAACGGCGCCAATAACCTAGAAGTTGCGACGCCGATTTTATAACCATACATTAATTAAATTGTTCGTGTCTAAAGATGTAGCAAACTACTGACTCTGTGGTCTTATGTACAATAATTACTCATTATGAAATACAGGACGCGGATGCTAAGCAAGGGTAAAGATTGAAGAATGTCAGGGGTATGTCAGTGGGGTTGCAAAAAATGGAGAACTAGACTAATAAATTCCAAAATATAGCTACCAACTTAACCTGTTGGAAAAGGGACTTTTATTTATATTACCTAACCTAAAAATCTGCAGGTCAAAGGCACTGATTTTACTCGATGGGAAGAATACTGGACTTTATAATACAAAGTGTCTGATTAGCATGTCAAAGACACTGATTCTACTCGAAGGAAAGAACACTGAACTTTCTAATATTGAGTGTCAGGTTTGTATCGCAAACTCATTACTTACAAAATCGTGGATTGGAACACAAAGAAAAACACTACTACTTACCTGAATGCGGTTCTCCTACGATCATCTGTTAAGGTTTGGTTATGCTTCATAAGGAAGTAGGCCCCAGGGTCTCTGCAATGATCCTTGACTCCATCAGCCACATTCTGCATTGCATCCACCAAAATTGCTGTGTCCCCAATTTTAACTTTCACCTCACAGTGGTGCTCTTCATTGGTATGGAATCCTTCATTTGGGTCACCTGAAATAAAACTGCAGCAATTTGTTTTTTGTTTCACATTATACTGCAGTTGGTCTTTATTAAGACTCATGCTCAAAAAGAACTATAATTGTCATGAAACTATTCATCTTTGACAGTTACTGCAAACTTTGATGAGTGATGAAACTCCATTTTAATGGAAAAAATTAGCTTTACTTCCTCCTACATAAACATTTAGCCAATACTCAATGCTCTTTGTTTAAGACGAGAAAAGGTTAGTTGTACTTAGCATAACTATTCAGTGTGTCATGTTCTCAAGAAAGACATAGATCCTCAATATGAGCAACCAGTTGTAAAATGTCAAAAAGGAAAGGAGAATAATTTATTCTGATTTAAGAACAAACTGCGCATTTATCTAGGATGATGATCCCATAAGTTTGTAATAAAACCTTAATGAATGTTGTTATACACATGGCTTATATTTAGCAATAAGCGTAGGGTCAACAATATGATCGCAAAGAAGAGTGGGAGGATTGGCAACGTGATGAAGGTATCATTCACTGGCCAGAGTTCGTTATCATTTCATTGTAGAGAAAGTCGGGTAAACAGTTACATAACAGACTCCAGTAGAGTCTCAGGAACGGCAGTCAGTTCCTCGATTCATCTAGCACCAGACCAAGATAAATATGAACGAACTGAACAAAGAAATTAGAACGCATTTTCGAAAGACAATGTTACTGAAACCTGCAACAGAATTAAGGGCCAGAAAACTCTACTCAAGCTCCTCTGTGCAACATGCTACTGTAACTGACTGAACATTTTTGGACTGTAGAAAAACTGAAATTGGTGCAAATTCTCTGACGACAGCCTGTAAAAAAGGTCAAGAGTAACTGGTAACAGAGTTTTCTACAGAGAAGACAATTCAGAAGAAATGACTAGTATGGCTGGATTCAGCAGAGGTGAGTTCTTTACAATGTATTACTATTAGCCAAGTTGCAATGCTACTTGAAAAAGCAGAATGATGTAGGCCCAACAACTCAAAAAGGAAGAGCAGCCATGCATAAAAGAAATGCAGACGTGAAGAATGAACTATATATGTGAGAAATAACAGAAAGGATAAAAGGGCAAGTACACAAATCCTTCACTGATCAAAGAATGAGAAAAAAAATGCAAACTCATAAGAGATTCACTTCAACGGTTTGTTTTCTAGTTTCCAGGATTACCAAGACGTGGTCCTGGGATGTGAGGGTCCAAACGGTACTTGCATTAGTTACTGAAACCAATCACATAAGATCTTAAGAGGAATTAGATACAAGGTACCAGATCGAGCCAGAATTGCACCTTGTCTTTGGGTCTGAAATGATTGGTGGCATGGCATCTTGGCTGGTGAAACCATTTTGCACTGAGTATGTTGGATATCTAGTGATGGTCAACGTTTAACGTTTAAGGCAGGTCGATGGGTTAGAAGCAGTGAATACAAATGGCATAAGAAGTCTTGCATGTACTGTGGTAATTAACGTTGAGGCAGGGATAATTTGGCACCAATTCTGAGATTTGGGTTGAATAGAAAATGCTAAACAAATGCCCTCACTGTGCAGTGCCATGCAAAAATCACAGAATCACCAAGAAGAAAAAAAAGCATCTGTTACGGTGATACACAAATGCCCTCACTGTGCAGTGCCATGCAAAAATCACAGAATCACCAAGAAGAGAAAACATCTGTTACAGTTATACACAAATGCCCTCACTGCGCAGTGCCATGCAAAATTCACAGAATCATCAAGAGAAAACAACATCTGTTACAGTTTTACACAAATGCCCTCACTGTGCAGTGCCATGCAAAAATCACAGAATCACCAAGAAGAAAAAAAACAACATCTGTTACAGTGATACACAAATGCCATTCAAAAATCACTGAATCACCAAGAAGAGAAAACATCTGCTACAATGATACAGTGCCATTCAAAAATCACAGAATCACCAAGAAGAGAAAACATCTGCTACAATGATACACAAATGCCCTCACTGTGCATTGCCATGCAAAAATCACGGAATCACCAAGAAGAGAGTACACTACGCAAGGGGCTTCACCTATAAACCAGAATCATACAAAAAAAAATGAAATTAAAGGAATAGAAGAATACACTTGAGCTGTAACAACTACACTCAACTGACAACGTAGAAAAAAATGACCAGGATACAGAACTAGGGACCCACTTGTTCTCGTTAGGCTTTTTTTTTTTTTTTTTTTTTAACATCTCAAGTCTGTTTGGTTTGCTTTCTGCTCCTGGAGAAATTAAAGCATAAAAATAACAAAGGGTTTTGGTTTGCAAAAGTAATATGTCTTCATCTCAATCTGACCTCCAGTTAAATACTGCTCAAATTTGAATGCCCATGAGTATGTTGACCTGAGATAAGCTGAAGAGGAGGAGGTCACCGGTTTCTGCAGATTACATTCCATGAGGTAAACTGTTCCATGGAACCTGAAAAAAAAAAGTATGTTTCTTTTTGAGACTTGAGATAATCCATCCCACATTTTCTGTAATAGTATATAATTCAGTTAAGTCACTCAACACAGTACATACAGATATATGAACATCATCTTGTAAAGCCTAGGAACTCACAACCAAGTCTTATGCACTCTTCTCAAAAGCTCCAGGAGAGCTATTGAAGAGGTAAGTGATTGTTACTCCATTGCGTGTAAGAGAAATTTTTGCCCGGGGCCGGGAGGGGGGGGGGAGAACCAGTTACAAATACACTATGGTTGAAGAGCATTGGTTTCAAGAAATAGGGTGGGGGAGCTCTGATTACAAATAGATAGGCAACAAAGAGAAACTTCAGTCGGTCAATTATTATAGCGAGGTTATTTGTATTGGTTTAAACTTTCCAACTAGATTGGTACTGGTAATGCTTCACAGAAGTATATATCATTGACTGTGAGGTATACCGTGAATGTTTATTCTTTCATTGTTTGGAAACATGCAAGGATGGTACTTGATCTGAACATTTAGTTGCTAAGTTTGCATACGAAATAACATCAGTTATAAATATCACATGGTTGACCACTATTATTATGCCATGGTCAATAAATCTCTAATTTGTACAGAAAGTTACCAACGTTTTCATTCCCAAGGTAAAAATCGTGTGTATCCTCTCACATGTCATTATATACACAAAATTTTAAAATCAAAATTTTTAAAATAATAAAAAAAAAAATGAGTCTTGAACCATATTATTTATGGAAGCTTCCAGGCGGTAAATGTGGGGGAAAATTGTCACAGCTTGCCATTTTACCTTTACTTGGATAAAATTAAAGATATGATTCAAGGTGACAAGTTGCTGTAGGATGAAGTCTTCTAGCCAAGTATGATTTAAAAGATTCAATAGAGTATTTTCCTAGTGCAACCTTACTAAAGCATTAGATTTAAAAGAATCTGTAGAATATTTTATGAGTGCAGACTTTCTAGAGTATTAGATTTAAAAGAATCAATTGCATATTTTCCCAGCACAAACGTTCTAAGGTATTAAATATACAATAAAAGAATCTGTAGAGTATTTTCCCAGTGCAACCTTTGTAAAGTAATAAATTTACAACTATAAGTAACATATTCCCGTGCAAACTTACTACAGGATTAGGTTTACAAGAATCAATAGACTATTTCCCCAGTGCACACTCAGTAAAAAGTACTAAATTAACAAGAATCAGTAAGATATTTTCCCAGTGCAAACTTACTCAAGTATTAGATTTATAAGAATCAATAGAATATTTTCCCAGTACAAAATTAGTAGGGCAATAAAGTTAAAAGAATCAGCAGAATATTTTCCCAGTGCAAACTTAGTTAAGTAATATATTTAAAAAAAAAATTCCGAGTGCAAACTTAGTAACATAATAAATTTAACAGAATCAATGAGATATTTTCCCAGTGCACACTTAGTTCATAAAACATCATCTCGACGTAAAAGGGACCCAAAATACCTAATACTTCACGGACCCAGATTAACTAGATATTAATGATGTGGATTACTTTGATCTAGGACCTTAACATATTTCAAAAATACCGAACTTACATGGCTGCATAAATTGCAGTCTCTTCGTAGTCCTTCCTGTCAACACGACCTTGAAACGGAGCCATCATCAGTTTCACAAATAAATGGCGTTCTCCAATGAAGTCTAGTGGTAGCCTGAAATATCAAAAAAAAAAAAATTTCTCATTTTCCGCAATGAAGTTTGGTGTTAGCCTGAAATATCAAAAGCATTTCTCGTTTTCTACAGTAAAGCCTAGTGTTAGCCTTAAGTATCAAGTGCGTTCCTCATTTTCTGCAATAAAGTCTAGTGGTAGCCTGAAATATCAAATGCATTTTTCTGCAATGAAGTCTGGTGTCAGCCTGAAATATCAAATGCGTTTCTCATTTTCTGCAATGAAGTCTGATGTTAGCCTGAAGTATCCAATGCATTTCTCATTTTCTGCAATAAAGTCTGATGTTAGCCTGAAATATCAAACGCATTTCTCATTTTCTGCAATGAAGTCTAGTGTTAGCCTGAAATATTAAATGCATTTATTTTCTGCAATGAAGTCTATTGTTAGCCTGAAATATCAAACGCATTTCTCAATTTCTGGGGTAGAGGCTAGTGTTAGCCTGAAATACCAAATGCAGTTCTCATTTTCTGAAATGAATCCTATTGTTAGCCTGAAATATCAAACGCATTTCTCATTTTCTGCAATGAAGTCTATTGTTAGCCTGAAATATCAAACTCATTTCTTATTTTCTCAAATGAATCCTATTGTTAGCCTGAAATATCAAACACATTTCTCATTTTCTGTAATGAAGTCTGGTGTTAGCCTGAAATATCAAACGCATTTCCCATTTTCTGTAATGCAGTCTGGTGTTAGCCTGAAAAATCAAATACATTTCTCAGTTTCTTAGAAATTTCTGTCACATTAACTACTTCACCCTAAGACAAGAGTTTCACTTTTCCCGTGACAACGCTGACAGTCCAATTGAGGTCCAATTAAATGTGGACCAAGTTGATAAATAATATTCCAAGTTTCATAAATCAGAGAGTTTCAACGTTGCAGAAGCAGTTTTTTTCATTTACCACTTTGTGGTATACGGTATTGTAGTTCTGAGCATCCTTTCAAATAATTCTTCACACAAGCTTATAGATTCAGTCAAGCTCTGTGTGTGTGTGTGTGTGTGTGTGTGTGTGTGTGCGCATCTTTATTACCTTGATTATTTTCTGAAAGATAATTTATTTTCTCTTTTTATATAGTGGTGTTGGTCTTCAATAATGAAATATTATTATTAACAGCTTCCAAAGAATATGGCGTTCATTTGAAAGGCGTTACACTAGATAATATGAAACACGTTATTAGAAAAAATAAGCAAGTAAATATCTAAATAAATAATTAATAACAATTATGAGTAAATTATTAAAATACAAGGCTAGTTGTTTTCGCTTGAAAAAGTGGTGTAGTGAGAGAATCTCACTTTGTTCTTTTCGAAATGATGTTCTGAAAGCAAACTCTAAATTAGCTGGGTAGATCTCAAGTTGTTTAGACTTCCACTTGTGCAGAATTTACTTGGGGACTCAGGAAGTCGCGGTCGGAGCCCGAAATCTTTGTTGGGGTGGGGGTGGGGGGGTTTCAGTAGAAACTACCCCATAGTTACCACGAAATGAAACACTAGGTCTTATTCTACTATATTCCTTCATAATAACCTTGATGAATCCACGTGATAATACCTAAAAATGGAATGTATATACAGCTTTCGAGTTCAACTGCGAAGACTTACTCCAAAGTCATTTGACAGTAATTTCCATAAAATGACACAGTTCTCGCAAAACTACAAAATTCTCTAAATAAGGACCACTTTTGACAAGAATTCAAATAACTAAAAATCTTGAGACCCTCTTCCCAGAAATTTTCTCACACAAGTTCTTTACAAATACATCTGTCTTTCTAGGCTTTGGGCTTTGGATTTTTATTAGTGAAAGCATTAAATCTATTTTATTTTCTTCTTCCTCTGCGTCCTTGTAACAAAATCAGACACCTAAAAAAAAAAAGCACTTCAAAAAAAGTAATGTCACGTCCACCTTTCTTTCGAAATACTCACTGCAGTGCTTGATAATAAATGTTTCTTCGACCTTCATACTGCCATTTAAATTACAGAGCTTACCTTGAAACTGGGCCTCTTTCCACCAAGGATTTTTTGTTATCTAAAATCCATCTTAACGTATTCCGCAGTCTCTCCCCGACGCTGAAATCTGGCATCTTGTTTATAGCATACGCTCTGTTTAAGTCCATATTAACCTTTTGGGAAGAGAGATATCGGGAAAAATGTTTTAATAATAATGCATGAAGGTGATTCATTGATCAAAGTCTTAATAATAATAATAATAATAATAATAATAATAATAATAATAATAATAATAATAATAATAATCTTCATCATCATCATCATCATCAAAGTGCAGTACTGTTTTACACTTCAATCTCATGGGTTGTAATAATAATAATCAAATGGAGTATTGTTTCCCACCTTACTGTAATAATAATAATAATAATAATAATAATAATAATAATAATATTAATAAAACGGAGTACTGTTCTCCATCTTACTGTCATAGTTTGTAATAATAATAATAATAATAATAATAATAATAATAATAAATATTCAATTGCAGTATTGTTTTCCATTTCAATCTCTTGTTATTTAATAATACCATCTGCCCGTGTACTAACACAGCAGCCTTCATGCCCATGAAATAAAAAAAAATTATTTAAGTAGCCCGTTCCTCACGTTACTTAGGATTTCACCAGTTTCGTAACAAAACTTTGACAACCGCATTTTGGATCAAAATAAACCGAATTTCCACCTACCTCCATATCATGGCAGTTCAGGAACGCAGGATCTAAGAATTTAAGCTGTGAATCGTCGTGGCTATACGTCTTTTGCTCATCAACGGAGAACGTTCCAAGGAGTTCAGCATTTCTTATGGTGACTGTTCCTGAACTTCTCGCGCGAACTTGAGTAGCGCCGAGGAGAATGTCTATACCGTCCCAGTCGTCTGTAAGTAAGGAATCAGATTATTATTATTATTATTATTATTATTATTATTATTATTATTATTATTATTATTATTATTATCCCAGTCATCTGTAAGTAAAGTATCAGATTATTATTATTATTATTATTATTATTATTATTATTATTATTATTATTATTATTATTATTATTATCATCCTATTATTATTCAGTCATCTATAAGTAAAGTAATCAGATTATTATTATTATTATTATTATTATTATTATTATTATTATTATTATTATCCCAGTCATCTGTAAGTTCCAGTCATCTGTAAGTAAAGTATCAGATTATTATTATTATTATTATTATTATTATTATTATTATTATTATTATTATTATTATTATTACCATCCCAGTCATCAATAAGTAAGGAATCAGATTATTATTATTATTATTATTATTATTATTATTATTATTATTATTATTATTATTATTATTATTATTCCAGTCATCTGTATCCCATTATTATCTGTTATTATTAATTATTATTATTATTATTCCAGTCATCTGTAAGTAAAGTAGATTATTATTATTATTATTATTATTATTATTATTATTATTATTATTATTATTATTATTATTATTATTATTATTATTATCCCAGTCATCTATAAGGAATCAGAATTATTATTATTATTTATTATTATTATTATTATTATTATTATTATTATTATTATTGGAAAAGTACACCACCTACTTCAAAACACAACTGTATGGAAAAATACTTCACCTCTTACATGTTGTCGCCAATCTGTGACCTGGGGCCGGTCGCCATTCCAGTTCCTTCCTCGGCCGGAGGCGTTTCTTCTGCCTGACCGACTTCTTCCCATCCTTCCAAAAGACATTCCTTAGAGAAAAAAAACATTTACAAGACAAAGATCAGGTAAGGCGACAACACTGCGCTGATGCGAGTGCAGTTATAAAAGTCAGTTGCTGACAGGTTTGCTGACTCAGCTGTCATTTTGGAAGACAGTGACCCTTCGCCCCCAACAAAACCCCCATCAACCGCCATTAAAATATATTTACCAATTGTTATCACTCACTTTAAACGACTGATGGTAATCAGTACTTCTATGTACAAACATATTCAATTAAACAACACAGAAGTATATTATTCGTCCTACTTAATAACGCAAAACATGTCATTTACATGATCTTAATAAAAGTTAATATGTACTTTTCATGACGTTAAAATTCATATCATCATTATCATTAGCGATGTTCTACGTCATCAACACAGTATATCATGGTTGTGAAGATGAGGAAATAACCGACTTCTCGTCAAGGTGACAAGGTGCGGTTCCATCAGGTGCATTGATTTTTATTCCAAGATTATGATTATAATAATAATAATAATAATAATAATAATAATAATAATAATAATAATAATAATAATAATAATAATAATAATAATAATAATATTATTATTATTATTATTATTATTATTATTATTATTATTATTATTATTATTAATTTATTTATTTGGTCTATCACAATCATACAATTCGACTAGGTGGTTTTTAGTGTGGGGTTCCGGGTTTATTTACGTTCATCGACAAGGGGCTGGTGCGAAAGTTTATTTACGTTTGTCCACAAGGAGCTGGTACTAAAGTTCATTTACGTTTGTCCAAAAGGAGCTGGTACTAAAGTTCATTTACGTTTGTCCACAAGGGGCTCGTACTGAAGTTTATTTACGTTATCCACAAGGAGCTGGTCCTAAAATTTATTTATGTTTGTCCAAAAGGAGCTGGTACTAAAGTTTATTTGCGTTTGTCCAAAAGGAGATGGTACTAAAGTTTATTTACGTTTGTCCACCAGGGGCTGGTCCTAAAGTTTATTTATGTTTGTCCAAAAGGAGCTGGTACTAAAGTTTATTAGCGTTTGTCCAAAAGGAGCTGGTACTAAAGTTTATTTACGTTTGTCCACAAGGGGCTGGTACTAAAGTTCATTTACGTTTGTCCACAAGGAGCTGGTACTAAAGTTTATTTGCGTTTGTCCAAAAGGAGCTGGTACTAAAGTTTATTTACGTTTGTCCACAAGGGGCTGGTACTAAAGTTTATTTACGTTTGTCCACAAGGAGCTGGTACTAAAGTTTATTTGCGTTTGTCCACAAGGAGCTGGTACTAAAGTTTATTTATGTTTGTCCACAAGGAGCTGGTACTAAAGGTTTATTTACGTTTGTCCAGAAGAGGCTGGTACTAAAGTTTATTTACGTTTGTCCACAAGGAGCTGGTACTAAAGTTTATTTACGTTTGTCCACAACGAACTGGTACTAAAGTTTATTTGCATTTGTCCAAAAGGAGCTGGTACTAAAGTTTATTTACGTTTGTCCACAAGGGGCTGGTACTAAAGTTTATTTACGTTTGTCCACAAGGGGCTGGTACTAAAGTTTATTTACGTTTATCCACAAGGGGCTGGTGCTAAAATTTATTTACATTTACCCACAAGGGGCTGGTACTAAAGTTTATTTACGTTTGACCACAAGGGGCTGGTACTAAAGTTCATTTACGTTTGTCCACAAGGGGCTGGTACTAAAGTTTACTTACGTTTATCCACATGCGGCTGGTACTAAAGTTTACTTACATTTATCCACAAGGGGCTAGTAATGAAGTTTATATACGTTCGTCCACAAAGGGCTTGTACTATAGTTTATTTACGTTTATCCACAAGGGGCTGGTACTAAAGTTTATTTACATTTATCCACAAGGGGCTAGTAATAAAGTTTATTTACATTTGTCCACAAGGGGCTGGTACTTAATTTTATTTATGTTTATCCACAATGGGCTGGTACTAAAGTTTATTTACGTTTATTCACAAGGGGCTGGTACTAAAGTTTATTCACATTTCTCCAAAAGGGGCTGGTACTCACAGTTATGTCCGTTTGTCCACAAGGGGTTGGTACTAAAGTTTATTCACGTTTGTCCACAAGGGGCTGGTACTAAAGTTTATTTACGTTTGTCCACAACGGGCTGGTACTAAAGTTTATTTGCATTAAACCACAAGGGGCTGATACTAAAGTTTATTGACGTTTATCCACAAGGAGCTGGTATTAAAGTTTATTTACGTTTATCCACAAGGGGCTGGTACTACAGTTTATTTACGTTCATCCACAAGGAGCTGGTACTAAAGTTTTACTTACGTTTATCCACAAGGGGCTGGTACTAAAGTTTACTGACATTTATCAACAAGGGGCTGGTACACCAGTTTATTTACATATCTCCACAAGGGGCTGCCACTAAAGTTTATTTACATTTGTCCACAGGGGGCTATTACTAAAGTTTATTTATGTTTATCCACAAGGGGCTGGTACTAAACTTTATTTACGTTTATCCACATGGGGATGGCACTATACCCTAAGGGTTATTCAAGTTTAGGGGAGAACTACTTTTAAGTTTGTTTATGTTTATCGACATCAGGTTGGTACTAAAGTTAATTCACGTTTATCCATAAGGGGCTGGTACTTAAGTTCATTTACGTTTTTCCACAAGGGGCTGGTACGAAAGTTGGTAGAACTAAGTTATAGGTACACGGCGGGTATTTAGCGAGAAATGGCAGTTCCTTATAGTATTTTGGATGGTTATTAACAATTTAACGTTAATTTCTGGCGGTCGGCTGTAATTAACTTACAATTTACCTTTGAACTCACCCTACGGTAAGGGGGACCCCGATGGGAATCCGGGGTTTCCATACGCGATCTCACGAGACAGGGCTCCGGTACGTCTGTTTCGAACGGTTCATATCCCGTCTGGCAAGTGCAATAACTCGTTAACGTATGGGTAACTGCTCGCCCCCGCCCCGGCCCAGTACTAAACACGGCGAAGGGACATTCTATCAGGCCGACAACAAACAAATGCACCGCCAGTGTCAGAAGTCCTAAAAGTGTAGGAAAAAAACCCAGTTTCCAAGGTATTGCACTTGCCGGACGGTATATGAACCGTTCGAAACAGACGTAGCCGTGCTCTGTCTTGTGAAGATAGCGTTAGGAAACCCCTTGTTGGTTGGACTTCAGGGGACAATTATTACAGGTTAATTACAGCCGACCGCCAAAAAATAACGTTGAGTTGTAAATAAGCAACCAAATTACTATAAGAAAATGCCATTTCTCGCTAAATACCCGCGGTGTATCTATTACTTAGAAATACCTTTATTCACGTTTTTCCACATGGGGCTGGTACTAATTTTTATTTTTGTTTATCCACAAGGGGCTGGTACTAAAGTTTATTCACCTTTGTCCACAAGGGGCTGGTACTAAATTTTATTTTCGTTTGTCCACAAGGGGCTGGTACGAAAGTTTATTCACGGTTGTCCACAAGGGGCTGGTACGAAACTTTTATTCAAGTTTGTTCACAATGGGCTGATACTGAAGTTCGGGCCTACACAGTGCATTTCATGCGGCGCACAGTAGGCATTACTTAGATTTATAGGTCCCAGAGCTCGCCTTTGCCCAAAATTTCGTATTCCATTCCATTCCATAAACAAAAAATGGTCGTTGTCTGGGTTACACTTGCATTATATAAGTCATTTTCTATGTTGTTCAGTCAGACAATTCTTGTGAATAATTGATATGTCCGTGCGGATAGGTTCTGTAGAATTACGTCCCACCACCCACAAAACAAAAAGACTATATAGTTCTATATAAAAAAAAAGACTACAGTTCTACCCTACTGTCTACTATATATAACCTCGGTGACCCTGGTAGTTGTGACGCCAGATAACCCACAATTAATCAATCTACTATATAGCATGTACGAATATAATTGCAGCACACGCGTGTTGACTATAGCATACGGATTTCACAAACACACACACACACCTGTGTGTACAAGATGTTACGCAAAAGAAAGATTAATTTATAAAATCCTATCCCGGCGTAAAATGCTTTTAGGTAATGCGTTCCACTACTTGCCTGAACGGTCCTTCTCCACGACGTTACTGCGTAACCTTAACCCTACTGCAAGGGCAAAGAGGACACAATACCCAAGCAACTCGGTCACTCGTGTACGTTGCACAGCAACTATGCGCTTGCTTCTAAGTCAGAACTTGCCCATCCAAGGTAACCGGTCGAGTTTACCTTTCTGTTTAAGTGGGAAGCTTTTCTCACAATTTTTTTTTTTCGTTCAGTATTACCTAATCGATTCTACTTGGTTTAGCATTCCAATTATCAAAACTTAACGTAACCACACTGAATGCCAACCCGAAATGTAACACTTTTGCTTGTACAGTGTTAGGTGTTTGGCTGCGCGCTGGCAACTCACAGAAGCCGCTCACGGATTTAGCAAGTTGGCAACCGGAGCATTCCGTCCAGTGGACTTACGGCCGATTGTTGCTTGCTGTTTGATTTATCCTGCGTTCGGGTACGATACGTGTTCTGTTCTGGACGCCGTTATTGCATGCGCAAAGGGCGTCACCAGCCTTCTGGCCTTGAGAGGGCTTGGTTAACTTGACTATTTTGGGCACGGGACGAATGGGACTTTGTACACACACACACACACACGTATTATATCAAATGACGTGCTTACATCAGTTTATTATGAATATCCTGTATGCTTATTTAAATCTTTAAAAATCAATTTTATGGAATGGTACATTGATAAATATGTGGCATGTATATACATACATACACTATATGTGCATAATATATATATATATATATATATATATATATATATATATATATATATATATATATAATTTGTGTATGTATGTTTGTATGTACATGGCACGTATTTGTATTTATCAATGCCACATTCCATAATAATTTTAGTGACATAGAAATGAATTAATAAAAACAACTTTAACCTCTGATAAAGATGAAACAGATTTAGCAATGAATAATTTGTATACCTTCCAGAAACAGGATCCAGGTTAAAAAGTCACCGGAAAACAGTCTTTCCTAGATAATCTTTCCCAGATAACCCGTGTATCCACCTCTGCGGCGTTGAGTCCAACCATGGCCCCGAGAGTACAGGGTTTCTAACCTCGCTAGCCGCTGTATCCACCTCTGGGTACTCTCGGTGTTGAGTCCAACCCCGTTGGGGATTTCCGTACAAGCATAAACAAAAGACTGTAGATATAATATAATAAAGATATTAGTGACCCCCAAGGCTTATTGTGAATTTCTCCCCAGTGACTATTACCGGCCACCATAAATTAATGTGACATTTTTCTTATGACGTTTTTCCTAGCGAAAATTTTGACTTGTTTTCTTGTCACTCTTTTTCCCGTGACTTTATTTCCAGCCACCCAGAAATACGGTTTAGTTAGTAATATTTGAAATAGAGCGGCTGGGCATCAGGTGAGTATAGCAATTTCGCAAAAGAGTCTGCAAAAGAGGTGATTACAGTCCCATGCATAAATTACGGGACATTTATGTTAATGAACAGAAATAAACTAATTCTAATTACTTCAACGCCAAAGGAACTATTACTGTTCATCCCAGAATGATCGCTTCATGATTGACAGTTAAAAATACCGAGTTAGACTTTGATTATTCGACAATGTAAGTGAAATTTTTTTTTTTTTTTTTTATCCATTTTCGTCTCTCAAATACTTATTATGAATGCTTCTCTCCCACGGGCTCGTGAGCATAAATGTAGAGATTTGGAGGGCCGTTTAAATTTTTTATTCGTTTATTTAAAATGTACAATCACAATATACATTATTCTATAATTACAATATTGCGTTTTGGAATTCTCATGTGACAATATTCTTCAGGCGGTTTCCATGAACAGCACTTAATCTTGAGTGTATATAGCTTTTTTAAATTTAAACATTTTTTATCTTTTATTAAAGAAAATATACAATACTTTTTTAATAGTATTACAATCAGATTTTAAACAAAGTTAACTCAACTCTACCAAAAACAAATATAATTTTATCGCACCATTCGGGTTGACAAATATTTTAACATGTACATTTTACAAATAATCTATGCTTTTCAATGTTCAGTAGTTACCCATATAAGATTTTATCAGTGCGTTTCTATTTTTTATTATCCTCGATTTTATAAACCGTCGAATACTATCGTTTTCATTTATTCCTGCTTTGTGGGCTTACCAATTCCCGAATCAAAATTACAGCAGTGTTCCTGTTCTTCTTTGTGCTTCAAAATCCGATTTAAAAATTTTCAATAATCTTTGGGGATTTCTGCTATGCTTTGTGTGCGTTGGCGGTTTTGGGGGTGGGGTTAGGGTTGGTTACGAACGCGTTTATATATATCAACTCCCCACCCAACTTGGCATACCCTCGTCGTCTACGTTCAATACGAGAATCGAACGGAACGCTTTTGGCGGTCCGTGTAGACACCCACACTCACACATACCAATGGTCGCCGCAATCAGGCCCCACAGAGCAAGGTTGCCAGATTGGCTATTTCATGGCAAAAATCTTTAAATTTGGGCATTTCGTAACTCTGTGGCCATGAAAATCAGTTTGGCCATTAAATGTACCTTCAAAATGCCACTAATGCACAACAACAAAACCCTTAACGTCTCGACTGCAGAAAAAGAACAAGATATTCAATATCTTGGGGAATGCTGTCAATTTAACACCTGTTTCCTCATGAGTTTTTTAAGTGCAATTTAAACTGTTTTTGATGACGTGTAATGGAATATGTAGGCATAGTTTATGCACAGTATTTATTGGCATGTTAATTCACACAATTCAATCATTTTATAACTTTGGCCATATTTTTGGTCAAATACTCTTCCAAAGTGGCCATTTTCGGCCATATTTTCTTTAAGATTTTGTCCATAAGCTTTTGTGTTTATCTGACAACCCTGGTGGGCCCGGCCCGGGCACAGGCTAAGCCTGATACTAATATTACTAATCTTTTTCGTCTTCTTCTTCGAAACCGATGCCTTACGAAGGACTTTGATTTTAACAGCAAATCGATCGGCCCTGCCTGACATCGCTTAGACTCCGGTAACGATGGCGTGTATCGTACCAATCCCCAATTTTAAGCAGCGAGGAGAACTGGACGGGTAGGTCGACAGTTCGGACGTTATGTTGTTATGTGTTTAGATGTTGGAGTGGCTTTGATTATGTGGAGAAAATGTGTGTATTAGTCTGTACCACCCATTTGCTTTTCAGCAAACCTATCCGTTGATTACATACGTAATCCCGGGGTGTCTACACGGATAACAAAGTGTCCGCCTTCATTGACCAGTCGGCTGCGGATTTGAACCCGCGCCACGGACCTCTACGAAGTCGTAGGCCGCTGCTCTACCGACTGAGCCACCGAGGCTCCGATATTAACATTACTAATGAAACCGTTTAAATATTTTACAGCAAATATGGCGTGACAGTAAGTGAAAGTGACCTCGACAATGTTCAATTTTAGCAAGAAGAGGGACTTTTGATTTTTTCACAGGAGAAAACACACTTAGGATTTTTCTTTTAACGTTTTTATTCCAATTTTGTATGGGGTAATGCCTTCTTTGAAGGACTTTTTGATTTGGCTTTGGGGTAGATCTGTGGTCTCGATCCAATATCGATCTATGTTTCATGTATCATACCAGGCCCAACGCCCTTTCTTCCCAGCAGCGAGAAGTTTTGCGCGGGTATGGCGAGCGTTCGAATATGAGATGTTTGTTATGTTTTTAGAAGGTGTTGTAGTGCAAAGTGTCTGCCTCTCTGATCAGCCGGCTTTTGAACCCGCGCCACAGACCTCTACGAAGTCCGAAGCTGCTGCTGTAACCGACTGAGCCACCGAGGCTCTACCAGGAGAAAACACATAAGCTTCAAATTTTTCAGCCACCGGAACTATTACATTTTTATCCTACGTAACCGTTGCATAGTTTTAGGAATTCTTCAGTTTTGATCCAACATGATCTTTAGAATTCTCAAGTTTTGATCCAGTATGTATTTTAGGATTCTCAAGTTTTGATCCAATATGAATTTTAGGATTCTCAGTTGTTGATCCAAAATGATCTGTAGAATTCCCAGGCTTCGATCCATTATGAATTTTAGGATTCTCAAGTTTTGATCCAGTATGTGTTTTAGGATTTTCAAGTTTTGATCCTATATGATCTTGAGAATTCTCAAGTTTTGATCCAATATGAATTTCAGGGTTCTCAAGTTTTGATCCAATATGTATTTTAGGATTCTCAAGTTTTGATCCGATATGATCTTGAGAATTCTCAAGTTTTGATCCAATATGAATTTTAGGATTCTCAATTGTTGATCCAATATGATCTTTAGAATTCTCAAGTTTTGATCCAATATGAATTTTAGGATTCTCAAGTTTTGATCCAATATGATCTTGAGAATTCTCAAGTTTTGATCCAATATGATCTTGAGAATTCTCAAGTTTTGATCCAATATGAATTTTAGGATTCTCAAGTTTTGATCCAATATGATCTTGAGAATTCTCAAGTTTTGATCCAATATGATCTTGAGAATTCTCAAGTTTTGTTCCAACAAGAACTTTAGAATTCTTAAGTTGTGATCCAAAATAAACTATAGAATTCTCAAGTTACTTATCGAACGAAGGACTTCAAGAAAAAAATTATTTCGACACATCCAGACACTTCTTTTCATTTCTTAGCAGATAAAGGGTGACGATTCGTATAGGTTCCATTGTGGTTAGAGAGAGAGAGAGAGAGAGCTAGCTCACAGGGATGCTGACACCCAACACACACATGAGAGAAATCTTGACAAATTGGAGACGATCTCTTGAGACCAGAGAAGATGGCCAATTTAAACCGCCTCTTCTCTCTCTCTCTCTCTCTCTCTCTCTCTCTCTCTCTCTCTCTCTCTTTTCTGTCTTCTTCCTTTCCCCAAGAGTGTTCGCGTTGAAATTCCATTAAACGTATACGTCTTGGATTTTATGCATATAAGTGGAGTATGCGTACGTATGAACACAGTGTATAGGTGGGTAATTGATTATAGATGAGTGGAAGTTGTCGTACACGTTACACACACACACACATACATATATGTATGTATACGTATGTATGTATGTATGCATATATATGCACACTATTCTGATGTCACACTGACTTTGCATATACATATATAATTCATTAACGACTGAAGACCGTAGGATTTGAGGAACACAGGAGAGAGAGAGAGAGAGAGAGAGAGAGAGAGAGAGAGAGAGAGAGAGAGAGAGTGGCAAACCAAAAACGAACCGAACATCTTGCAAGTGACCTTCGATATCACTTGTCATAAAATAAGCAAAATTTACCTCTAATCACCTTTTGCTTTTATCGTCCCGTAACCTCTTTAATAAGCTGATTAAATCTACACTAAAACTTACATTTTATTTAATTTCATCTCCTTAGTCCAGCTTGTTTCCGGAAGTCTTATGAATTTCTATATTTATATATTTCATTCCTCAGGGTTCTTTGCGGAGTCCCTTCGGCCCCTAGCTGCAACCCCTTTCATTCCCTTTACTGTATCTCCGTCCGTATTCTCTTTCATCCGTCTTGCATTCCTCCCTTTCCTAATAATTGCTTCATACTGCAGCTGCTGCGAGGTTTTCCTCCTGTTACGCCTTTCAAACCATTTTGCTCTTAATTTCCAGTTTGGTCTAAGTTTTATATTCCATCCCATTATATTCAGCTAATACCTTCTTATGTGCTTATAAAAAAAAAACTTATTCCTAGGGCAGTTGATATTGCGAACCAAGTAATTATGGGTCATTACGTGTGTAATTGACCCTCCAAGCCAGGCCATCTCATTTAACAGAGTGACCTCATTTCTGCTCTTTAGGTCGTCTTTAAAGGTGTCCACTGAAATGCCAGTCTTATAGGTCATATTGTGTAAGCCAGCGTTATTTGTTCAGTCACCCCTGTTTCTTTCCATTTATCTTCCGCTCTCTCACTGCCTACGCTTATTCCGTGTTTTTTTGTGGTTCATCTCTCTCTCTCTCTCTCTCTCTCTCTCTCTCTCTCTCTCTCTCTCTCTCTCTCTCTCCAGCTTTTGTGAGGCCAGATAATTTGATGTTGAACCAGGCAAGCAATTCTCTCTCTCTCTCTCTCTCTCTCTCTCTCTCTCTCTCTCTCTCTCTCTCTCTCTCTCTCTCTCTCTCCAGCTGTTGTGAAGCCAGACAATTTGATGTTGAATCAGGCAAGCAATTCTTTCTCTCTCTCTCTCTCTCTCCAGTTGTGGTAGTAGGCAGTTTAATAGTAAATCGGTCAGTCAGGTCTCTCTCTCTCTCTCTCTCTCTCTCTCTCTCTCTCTCTCTCTCTCTCTCTCTCTCTCTTGTATCGTATGGTTTGCAACTGAACCACAACCAGTAGTTTCAATAATATTGTCATTCATTCTGTACTTTCTTCTAAATTAGGAAATGATCATAGGGCGTATTTTACGTAGTAATTGTAAAATGTACATTTAATTCGCATAAATGTGGCTTGGAAATCCCTTTTTTTTTTTGTGATAAAAACAAAATCGTAACGCCTACCTCATTATGCTATTATTACATTATGATTATGCGATATTGTTTGTACGGTTAATTTCCTCATATTCTCGTTATCTAAAATATCTAATCTCACCCCTCCCCAGGGGACCCCCCTCCCCTTCCCTCACATTTCCCCTACCCCCACCCCTCGTAAACATTGATAAGATCAAATTTTTCATATTTTCATAATCTGAAATATCTACTCTCGCCCCTTCCCGGAGGTTAATACCCCCTCCTCCTCCTCCTATTCCTCCACATTCCCCCCACCACATACTCCCACAGAGACAATCGTTCATCGCCCACACCTGCCCTTTAATAAACCCTTTAATACTTGTTCACTTTGAACAAGTATTACATTTGCATTGCTTATTTTTCGCACTGAACTTGACCTAAGTGCGCTGTTCAATTATTGTGATAAATTGGTCGCTGTTTTTTTTTTTTTTTAGTGCTGCGTAGGACTGCTGTTTGCTGTAAAAGACTTATTTTTTTTTAATTGTACAGGTTAATAACAATGTGATTTTTGACTCGAAGTCTGAATTTTGTAAAAGCAGGATTTAAAATTATGGGTATATTAAAAGCACGGGATTTAAAAGGTTGATTCTTAAATGCTTCGTTATCAGATGCTTATTAGTTATAGTTCATTATTAATATTACCGCATTATTATTATTATTATTATTATTATTATTATTATTATTATTATTATTATTATTATTATTATTATTATTATTATTATTATTATTATTTCAAACTGAAACTGATAAGTATTTGATGATGATGATGATGAGGATGATTATTATTATTATTATTATTATTATTATTATTATAATATTATTATTGGTATAATTTCAAACTGAAACTGATAAGTATTTCATGATGATGATGATGATGATGATGATTATGATGATGATGATTATTATTATTATTATTATTATTATTATTATTATTATTATTATTATTTCGAACGAAAACAGATAAGCAGTCCTTCATCACCATTTATTATCATTATTATTATTATTATTATTATTATTATTATTATTATTATTATTATTATTATTATTAAAATCGGATAAGTACATCTCTTATTGTTGGCTCGAATGCTAAAATCTCTTGCGAATTTCGGTTCCATTACATATCCGCCTCACACGAAGAAGAGAGACGGGATATAAGTAATTACTAATTACGTAATTAGTTTCGTCATGCAGTGTTCTGTATTCAGTGGCTGTTGATTTCGTGCGGGAATTCATTTTTTTTTTCTGTGATGTTACTAATAATTGTACCATTCATTATATTTGCTAGCCTTATTGCTTGATCACCAATTTGTCATATTCATAATTGCATTGCATGAGAATGCATATACACACGCTCATATATGTATATGTATATGTATATGTATATATATATATATATATATATATATATATATATATATATATATATAGATAATATATATATATAATATATAAATATATATATATATAGATTAATCAAATGGAACGTATGAATATATAAATAAAGACAAAACCCACGAAGGAAAGAAACAATGGAATGCCAAGTAAAGGACGACAGTCGAAAGGCCTCGCAGCACTCCATTTTGTTTCTCTTTCCTTCGTGAATTTTGTCTTTATTTACACACACTCACACATATCTATCTATCTATCTATATATATGTATATATGTATACAGTATATATATATAATTTATATAGATAGGTAGATAGATAGATAGATAGATAGATAGATATGTGTGAGTGTGTGTAAATAAAGACAAAATCCACGAAGGAAAGAGAAACAAAATGGAGTGCTGCGAGGCCTTTCGACTGTCGTCCTTTACTTAGCACTCCATTGTTTCTCTTTCCTTCGTGGAGTTTGTCTTTATTTATATATTCATCACGTTCCATATTTTCGTGATTAATTTATACATGTGTGTGTGTGCGCGTGTGTACAGTGATAAACATCCCTGTATTCAACATTTAATTATGTGAAATGTTAAAAATATGTGCACAACGAGAATATAAAACGTAGCTAACACCAATTTTAATTGCGATTCAATCCAGTCTCCGAAAGTGAAAATATATTCAAGAGTAGTTTGACTTCTTAAATCCAAAATTACAACCTGAAGTGTATGTGGGTTTTCGAAGCAAAAAATATATGATTCCATGTCATCCAGTAGTTAGCAAAAATATGTCAGATTCCATGTCATCCAATAGTTAACAAAAATATATCAGATTCCATGTCATCCAATAGCTAGCAAAAATATATCAGATTCCATGTCATCCAGTAGTTAGCAAAAATATGTCAGATTCCATGTCATCCAATAGCTAGCAAAAATATATCACATTCCATGTCATCTAATATCTAGCAAAAATACATCACATTCCATGTCATCCAGTAGTTAGCAAAAATATATCATTCCACGTCGTCCAATAGTTAGCAAAAATATATCATTCCACGTCATCCAATAGTTTGCAAAAATATATCATTCCACGTCATCCAATAGTTAGCAAAAATATGTCAGATTCCATGTCATCACTTAGCAAAAATATGTCAGATTCCTTATCACCCAATAGTTAGCAAAAATATGTCAGATTCCACGTCATCCAATAGCTAGCAAAAATATGTCAGGTTCCATGTCATCTAGTAGTTAGCAAAAATATATCAGCTTCCAGGACATCCAATAGCTAGCAAAAATATATCAGATACCATGTCATCCAATAGTTAGCAAAAATATATCAGATTCCATGTCGTCAATAGTTAGCAAAAATATTTCAGATTCCATGTCATCCAGTAGTTAGCAAAAAATATGTCAGATTCCATGTCACCCAATAGTTAGCAAAAATATATAAGATTCCATGTCATCCAATAGTTAGCAAAAATATATCACATTCCATGTCGTCCAGTAGTTAGCAAAAAATATGTCAGATTCCATGTCATCCAATAGCTAGCAAAAATATGTCAGATTCCATGTCATCCAATAGTTAGCAAAAATATGTCAGATTCCATGTCATCCAATAGCTAGCAAAAATATGTCAGATTCCATGTCATCCAATAGTTAGCAAAAATATGTCAGATTCCATGTCACCCAATAGTTACCAAAAATATTTCAGATTCCATGTCATGCATTAGTTAGCAAAAATATATAAGATTCCATGTCATGCAGTAGTTAGCAAAAATATATCAGATTCCATGTCATCCAATAGCTAGCAAAAATATGTCAGATTCCATGTCATCCAATAGTTAGCAAAAATGTGTCACATTCCATGTCATCCAATAGTTAGCAAAAATTTATCAGATTCCATGTCGTCAATGGTTACCAAAAATATTTCAGATTCCATGTCATCCAGTAGTTAGCAAAAATATGTCAATGTCATCCAGTAGTTAGCAAAAATATGTCAGATTCCATGTCATCCAATAGTTAGCAAAGAAATATCAAGAGATAAAGCCGCCTGTCCTTGACCTGTGTCGTATCTCCAGAGAATTTACTTTTTGCAAGGGATGGTGCACTATTTTTTTTCCTTTTCCTATATCGAGGGTCTGCCCTGGCCCTCCCAAATTCCTGATAGGTGATAACAAGCTCGCGGGGGTCGTTAGCCCCTAACTGAGTCGTAAAATGCCTCTCCCCTTCTATTACTGCTTCTGAAGAGACCGGCATAATAGAGGCTTACGACAGACGTATTAATAGAATGGCAAAAGAAGAACATAGTTTTTTCTTTCGGGCGATGTTCTAGTATAAATACACTTTTATTGGGTAGTTTTCACACTTGGCGTTTCCGCTGCTGCTTCTGTAAAGTTGTATGCCTATACACATACTGTGCAAATAAATACACACACATACACACTTATGTATTGTTAGGTTCGAATCCTGGTCAGGTATATCATTCCCTAGGTAAAGTTAATTTGAGTTTATATATATATATATATATATATATATATATATATATATATATATATATATATATATATATATATATATATTATATATATTATATATATATATACATTATATAAGCCTTCATAATAAAAAAAGTTGTTGATATATATAAGCAAAATTTGTATTCAGTTTTATACATGTTTCTGCAGTTTGAATGGTAAGATTCCGCATCTATTATGGTTAATTATTTGGTTCTAGTTTGTGACCGCGTGATCCCGGATTTTCCTGGATTACCCTTTTGCTTATTACCCCCTGGCAATTAACCATGCATTTTATAGTTTTCATTCATTTTGAAGTTCCCATTCAATATGAAGTTCCCATACATCTTAAAGTTCCCATTCATTTTAAAGTTCCCATTCATTTTAAAGTTCCCATTCATTTTAAAGTTCCCATACATTTTAAAGTTCCCATTCATTTTAAAGTTCCCATACATTTTAAAGTTCCCATTCATTTTAAAGTTCCCATGCATTTTAAAGTTCCCATACATTTTAAAGTTCGCTTACATTTCAAAATTCCCATTCATTTTAAAATGCACTCTCGTAAAATGAAGTTACGAAAGCAACTTAATGCATTTGAACTTCAGTATACGTCAGGCATATCTAATTATCGTGCGTAAATGACGAAGCATATTCATTTTATATGCTTAATGGCGCCAAAAATAATAAAAAAAAAGAGTTTTATCCTCTGGGTACGAAATTCCAGCTAAGATGCTTCCAGCTTTGGTTTATGGGCGGTGAAATACATCGCGATCTTCCAGGAAGGTCTTCATTAACTCCTGCTCTGATGGCATTCTTTAGGAGTCCTTGGGATGGGGTATGTATATGTATATATATATATATATATATATATATATATATATATATATATATATATATATATATATATATATACATACATAGATAGATACATATGTATCTTGAGGAGTCCTTAGTACATTAAAAATAAAATATATGTATATATATACATAGTACATTATGTATGTATACACACATATAATGTATGTATGCATATATGTAATGTATCTGTATATATGCATATTTTATTTTTAATGTACTAAGGACTCTCAAGATACATATGTATATATCTATGTATTTATGTATATATATATGTATATGTACAGTATATATACATAGACATATATATATATATATATATATATATATATATATATATATATATATATATATATATATATATATATATATATATATATGAAGAGAACGACCCAGTCTCCCGTTTTGTACTCCTGTATAATGAGATACTTTTTACTGCAGCCATAATATGATCCATTGGTGGCTCTCATTAGCAAAACCCCACTGTCTCTGATATCCGGGAAACTCACCACTATCCTCCATTCCTGTTTTATACACTCACTGTTTCCAGGTGTAACTCTGCGTCTCATTCCCAAAAGGAAGTTCTGTTGTGGTGTTTTGTGACAAAGTGTAATTTCGGTTATTAATCACACATAAGTTACCGAACTTATATGAGTTCTGTAACTAATATAAGTTATAGGACTTTTAATTGGTCAACCTGTAGACCTATAAACATTCTAATAGCCTGGTTACCTTTTTGTTCTCGTAAGATGTAATATAGGCCTAATCTTCCAGTTTTCTGTTGCCTACAATCCCACCATTTCTTCTGTCATTTGTCAGAGAGAGAGAGAGAGAGAGAGAGAGAGAGAGAGAGAGAGAGAGAGAGAGAGAGAGAGAGAGAGAGAGAAAGCCAGCCAGCCTTGGTGTAGCGTATTATATTCATAGCGTCAGTATCTATGGTGATGGCCTGGTAATCTGACACACAGCTAGGCGTCTCCGCTCCGTATGTAAATGTTGTTTAAGATCCTTGGCGGGATCCATTAATATTGCAACAGCGTTCGTCATGCTGCAGTGCAATAGCTCTCTCTCTCTCTCTCTCTCTCTCTCTCTCGCACATGCCGATAACTGGCAAGCAAGCCATGAATGAATGAACTCGTCTGCCTTACAGTTCAGTGAATAGTCTCTCTCTCTCTCTCTCTCTCTCTCTCTCTCTCTCTCTCTCTCTCTCTCCGCAGATCATTCGTTGTTTTCTCTTCATCTGCTACATCTTCTTCTTCTTCTTCTTCAAGAAAGTAGGCGCTAGCTGTCTGAATGAGAATATGTGGGTGAGGCAATAGAAAGATTGCTTACAGCTTAATGCGTTTTTTTATTTGACTGGCCCACAAGGGGGTGCTACTGGAAGATGAGGGACATAACAAAAGAAATGACGGTTGGAAAAGAGAGAGAGAGAGAGAGAGAGAGACGCCAAAGAATAAACATTCAGGAAGAAATAATAGCATCCCTCAGGCTATACACTGCTGTTGCTTGTGTTGCGAGATCTCGAATGTGGCTGATAATATTCCATGTATTTCTTAAAATGGCTCGTGAAATTCGTCTTATCAGCCTTTGCTTTTTGCTTCTGCAGGACGACTCTCCGTTTTGCAGTGAAGTGCTTTTGACGTCGCGGGAGGGAAATTCGCTGTGGCGAAATGAGCAGCAGTTTCTTTCAGCGGAATTATCCGTTTTCTATGATGGATGGTCGCTGGATTTGAATGGCGCTTGCTCACCTCATCATGGCCAACGGTTTTGTGAAAGTCTTGCTTAGTTCATTTCGTTAAATACATTTTTATTTTCGTTTTACGGCTCCAGTTGGGTCTAGGACAAACCGCATCCAATTTAGACTCTGTTGTTTTGTTTAGTTCGTTTCGATCAAGTGAATTTTTATTTTCGTTTTATAGCGCCAGTTTGGTCTAGGGCAAACCGTATCTAAAACCCATGTTGTATAAGACTAGCGTTACTCTATGGTAAATTTATTATTATTATTATTATTATTATTATTATTATTATTATTATTATTATTATTATTCAGAAGGGTTTATCGTATGAATAATATAAGAATAATAATTCACATACTAGTACTAATACCATTTTGATGTATCTGATAGTACTACTACTACTACCAATAATAATAATAATAATAATAATAATAATAATAATAATAAATTAGTAGCAGTCGCAGTTATATTCTCATTTAACTTTTTTCTTCTCTGTAACTTTCCCTTTCCTATAAATATGGGACATAATCATCCGTTCAGCAATCCGGTTCATTAGTGACGGCTAATTAGGTTCCGCAGGAATAAATTAGGCATTTTTCTGCGCCTAATTACCGATAGAAGGTTAGCTTAGGCATTCGTTCCGGTAATAGGCGGACGAATTAGCCAAGAGGAAAAAAAAAAAGGAATGGCGTAATTAATTTGATTTCTGTTTGAATTGGGAGGGGATAATATTTGGGTGCTACTTTGGCTTGTTATATAAGCGTCACCCACTCCGAAGTGCTAGTACTAAACATGGCGGAAGCTCCTTGGGACGCCGTGTTTAGTACAAGATATCGTGTATTAATATAATTTGTCGACCACACTGTATAGAAATGGGTGTATATAATACTTTGATCCCCCGAGGCGCTAGTACTAAACACAGCGTCCCAAGGAGCTTCCGCCTTGTTTAGTACTAGCACCTCGGAGTAGGGGGCGCTTAGATAACATGCCAGAGTAACACCGATATTTGTTTGCTGTTGAGAGAAAGGAGTGATTTTGAAGAAATTAAATCGATTAAAAAATACGTTTTTATAAGAATTTTTTTGTTTTTTCACTAACGATTAGAGCAGAGGTTCTCAACAGATAGAAAGCCCAGCGTGACTTCCCAGTAGTGCTTTGTGGGGTTCTAGAGCCAGTTTGAGCCTGCCAATCTGCAGTCACAATTCCTGCCGCCCCTGAAACTCTGAAATTCTCCCTAAGAGGGGGTGGGGATTCCCCTCTGGTTGAGAACCATTGGATTAGAGGATACGTTATTGAAGAATCCTCTTATAATGGTAAACCTTCTGAGAATAGATTTTCATTGCAAATGTTAATGATCATGTAATTCCTTGCTTAGTAATGATGCTTGAATAAAAATGAATTAAGCTAAACGCTTGATATTACAATAAAGTATATAATCACGTTCATTAATGACCTTTGAATTTATCAGTAACTTTTTTTTTTTAGAACGTTATGCAAACTGCCTCTTAATATATATAAAAAGTATAAATAGGATACGTTCTTTTCCATGTTTGACATTCCTTCACCTAAATAGAGAGAGAGAACCTAAATTTTCTCATCGCTCCTGTTAGAGTTGCGATAAAGTCCCTCTTCCCCAGCCCCCATCTCTCTCTCTCTCTCTCTCTCTCTCTCTCTCTCTCTCTCTCTCTCTCTCTCTCTCTCTCTCTCTCTCTGCGCCCTCCCCACTTTTTTTTTTTGTCAAATGAAAGACTTTGTTTGAAAATACCCCCTTTCTTTTCTTTTATGTCGTCGAATCTTTGAATCTGTGTGATAGCTCCCGCCGGGTCGCGAACAATAAGGCCGCACCACTGAAAGGTCATCATTTTCCAGAACTCAGTTCCAGGACCGACGGCGAACCACAATCTCCCCGAGAAAACAAAAGAGTCTAGGTCTAATCCTTTCGTCTTCTTCTTCTTCTTCTTCTTCTTCTTCTTCTTCTTCTTTCTTCTTCTTCTGTATTTTGAGACTTCACTGCAGCTGTCTCTTCCAATCGTTCCTGGCTCTGTCGAGAGGAGGAGGAGGAGGAGGAGGAGGAGGAGGAAGAGGAAGAGGAGGCCGTTACGCTTTTAGCCTTTTATCTTTTCGTTTTTTTTTTTTTTCTTTTTTGGTCCCCGCTGCTGGAATTTCGCTGTGGAAGACGTGTTTTTTGGGAGTTGTCATGTAGCCTGAAGAGGATAATAATAATAATAATAATAAATAATAATAATAATAATAATAATAATAATAATAATAATATAATATATTCATCTTAGCTTTGATTATAGCTAAGAGGAAATATCTTTTATTATTATTATTATTATTATTATTATTATTGTTATTATTCTTATTATTATTATTATTATTATTATTATTATTATTATTATTATTATTATTATTATTGTTAACTAAATGAGAATAATAGATGTAATGTATTGACATGTCTATAATTAGAATTTTATTATATATATATATATATATATATATATATATATATATATATATATATATATTATATTATATTGCCTTTGCCTCTTTCAATGATGTCTGTACGAGGATATTTCACAATGTAAATTAACGTGTTTCCTTCTTGAGGCGAGAGAGAGAGAGAGAGAGAGAGAGAGAGAGAGAGAGAGAGAGAGGCTGGCTGCATGTCTTCGTAATCACACTGAAAATGGAACAATCTTTCACGTTAATTATATAATGTACGTAATGTTTAAGCAGATAACTAGATATAAATACTTCGGTTATATATATTATTATTATTATTACTGTATATATATATATATTATTATATATATATATAATATATATATATATATATATATATATATATATATATATATATATATATATATATATATATATATATATATATATATATATATATATATATATATATATATATATATATATATATATATATATATATATATATATATATAGATATATATATATACAGTATATATATATATATATGCATATATATATAAATATATATATATATATATATATATATATATATATATATATATATATATATATATATATATATATATATATATATATATATATATATTTTAAAGATGAAACCGGCCAGGATCTTTATATGCATGTATGTACTATGTATCGTTAGGAATATTTATTAGAAACGTCATGTCACAAATTCATTCCAATACTTCACACTGAAATTCGGCCAGTAAAGGAAAGTTCCTAACAAGTGCCGTCCATTAATTTAAGATGATAATAAACATTACAAAGGAAACATAAATAACGCAGCCTGACCGGAATCTCATTGACAGCACGACATGACGGAACGGAGTCTCCGATAAAATTGCCCGTCATTAAGTTTATCATGTCAATATGACTCGCATGAAATATTTACAGAGCAATCCATATTGCCTGATCTATTTCGGGGGAGCCTGCTCAATTTTGCCTGATGGCTGCATAATGGAAGGCCCGCTTTTCATCTGAATCAACATAAAAACACTAATTTGCATTAGGGTCGTTACGCCCCGTATTTAAATTATGCAAGCGCGAGAGAGCCAGTCCAGGTCGCGTTTATTCAACATGTAAGGCTCTCGCGAATGAGCTGAATAAGCCATTTTTCATCAAGAAGATGCCTCACGTTTTTCAAAAAATAAAACATATTTACGTTATATAGAATAATTAGCAATTGCAGATTGGAGTAATGGGCCTCGCCTATGAAAATAAATTTTTTTTTATATTTTATAGTCATTGATGTTGTCACCGCACCTCACGTGGTGCACTGTAGGCATTACTTATGGGTATTTGCAGCGTCCCTTCGGCACCTAGTTGCTACCTCTTTCATTCCTTTTACTGTACCTCCGTTCATATTCTCTTTCTTCCAGCTGACTTTCCACCCTCTCTAACAATTGTTTCGTAGTGGAACTGGTATGTTATCTTCCTGTTACACCAAGCCAGGGCTAGATACGGGTATGAAATGTCAGATGTAGCGGAATATCTAATACCTTTATCTAGCCCTGGCTTGAAGTAAAAAATTAAAATACAGAATAAAAAAGATGTCTTCTTATTCATGAAATATCAGATGCAACGGGCAATCTGATACCCTAATGTAGCCCTGGGTTGAAGTAAAGGAGGAATTGACAGAGAATAATAAAAAAAAGAATGAGAGAATAAGTAGGAAAGACGAATGTGGCCTACTAAAAAAATATATAAATAAACAAAATAAGAAACACGAATGTGACCTACTAAAAAAAATACGTAAATCAAATAAGAAAGACGAATATGACCTACAGAAAAATTAAGAAACACGAATATGACCTACAGAAAAATTAAGAAACACGAATATGACCTACAGAAAAATTAAGAAACACGAATATGACCTACAGAAAAATTAAGAAACACGAATATGACCTACTAAAAAAATTAAATAAAATAAGAAACGCGGATGTGACCTAACAAATAAGAAACGCGAATATGACTTACTAAAAAAATAAATAAATAAAATAAGAAAGACGAATATGACCTACTAAAAAAAATAAATAAATAGAGCAAAAACACGAATATGACCTACTAAAAATGAATAAATAAATAGATAACTAAATAAGTAAAAAAAAATATCTGATACATCATCAAAGCAAGCCACTTCGAAACCTCCTCCCATCTCCATTTCTCTATTGAGGGCGCTCTCTCACCTTCCCCCCCCCCACCCGCCCCCTACGCCACTTTAAGGAAGCCGAGTTCCATTAATCACCTTTTCGGCCAGGAAACCAGCCCTCAATAACAAGCCCGCCCTCGGGAGGGCTATTCAAGCCCGCGCGCCCTTTCTTTCTGCAGATCTCGAAGGAATTCCCCGATCCATTTATCCCGGAGTGTTTTTTCGCGGTTGCGGGAATCTCTCTGTATGAGGGAAGTTTTCCCGTCTCTATAAAATATAAGGATGGGAAAAATCGTTCTTGTCTTTTAAAAAAAGAAGAAAGTCTTTCACGCCTTTAAAAAGTATATACGCGTTTTATTTTTTTTAAATCCAGTCTTTATAAAATAAGGGAAAAAAGTCGGTTTTGCCCCTAAAAAATAAAAGTTTTTCAAGCCTTTAAAAAAAGTTACGCATTTTATTTTTTTTAATCCAGTCTTTATAAAATAAAGGAAAAAGTCGGTCTTGCCTAAAAAAAAAGTAATTTTTTCTCGCCTTATAAAAAAGTTACGCATTTTATTTTTTTATCCAGTCTTTATAAAATAAAGGGAAAAGTGGGTCTTGCTGATTAAAAAATAAAGGGAAAAAGTCGATCTTGTCCCTTAAAAAAAAAAAGTTTCCAAGTCTTTAAAAAGGTTACACATTTTATTTTTTTAATCAAGTCTTTATAAAAAAAGGGAAAAAAGTCGTTCTTGCCTCTTTCAAGAAAAGACAGTTTTTCAAGCCTTAAAAAATTTACGCATTTTATTTTTTTAATGAAGTCTTTATAAAAAAAAAAAAGGAAAAAAGTCGGTCTTGCTGCTCAAAAAAAAGTTTTTTCAAGCCTTTAAAAAAATTTTACGCACTTTATTTTATTTTTTTTCCAATTTTAGCCTTTTGGTCCACTTTGGTCCTTTCGGAGGACTCGATTGGGCCGAAGAAAATTCGGCGCATATTTTACTCGTTTTTCTTGAGGTCACTTGCTGCCCTCCATATTTTTTTTTCATTTCTTCGCAAAAGCCAAAGAAAGTTCTCTCTCTCTCTCTCTCTCTCTCTCTCTCTCTCTCTCTCTCTCTCTCTCTCTCTCATCTTGATGGCCTGTTCCTATTTCCCACTCTTTTTGAGTAATGTCCCAAATGGGTTTCCAGGAACATTTGATTATCCAGAGATCCAGTCTTTTCCAGCTTCCAGGCAATTTCGCTCTTTCGTTCACGTCTCTTTCGCGACTGATTTGCCGCGACGGTTTTATGAAATGGCTCCGGAATTTTCCCCCGTTCAATGGGAGTAACCTTTCTGATGAATCGAACTCAATATAGTTATCTCTAAGCCTGTCATCACTGACAATCTCGGTATTTTATCTTTCAGTCTTCTGTGACTCACAGGTCGGTATTATCTTTCAGTCTTCTGTCGTTTATATCTTAGTATTACCTTTAAATATTCTATAATTTACACCTGAGTTTTATCTTTAAGTCTTCTTTAATGTACAGTAGATCTCAAAATTATCTTGACGTCTCCCATGACTTACTTCTCCATATTATCTTTAAGTTTTTGTGACTTACATCTCAATATTATCTTTAAGTCTTCTGTGACTTACATCTCAATATTATCTTTAAGTCTTCCATGACTTACATCTCAATACTATCCCTAAATCTTCAGTAACTTATATCTCAGTATTATCTCTAAGTCTTCTATGACACGCATCACAATATTATCTTTAAGTCATCCAGGACTTGCAGCTTAATATTATCATTAAGACATTCATGACTTACGTGTCAGTCACATGTGAAATAGATTTATTTAAGGAAAGACTCAACTCATTCTTGATAAAAAAAAAAAAATAGGAAAGTTTCCTTCACATAAAAAAAAAAAAAGGAAAGTTTCCTTCACATAAAAGTCATTTTAGGTCAGTGCCAATAACATTCGGCGGCCTTGATTATGCGCTGTACAGAAAACTTTTTGTTTAATATACATTTTACCTTCACTCTGCTGAATGCATTTCCCCCGCCTGACACTAAATATTGACGCAGGACCATAAACTTAACGATACGAGAGTCGATAGGGCGATATTTCCCAGACGCTTATGTGGACAGCCGTAACCTTTGTTGAACTTTCAAAAGTGCCGTGTTCTTCATCATCCCGAAAAGAGTCCTCGAGAGAATTTTATCGTGAATGATTCCGCAAACTTTTTCCATTCTTTACGTCGACAGTGCGCGCATTACCACCGTCAGTTGCATAGTTGGCGCGTCAGTGGAAAAATGTTGATATTGCATGAGTTTGTGTGTTTATAACCTATTTAGGTTTTTAGAGGATGAAGTGAAGATAAAAATGAAACTTTAGTTTCTGTGGTTAGTTTTTTGTGAAGAATAGATATTGGATTTATTAATACTTATCAATCTCGCAGCAAAATGTGGTTGTCGTTTTATGTTGCTTGCAGGGGCGGTCTGAAGAAATTCTCATTCACTGAATGGGAGAATAGATTTATGTTTATGAATAGAAATATATAGATATAGTTTACATATATATATATATATATATATATATATATATATATATATATATATATATATATATATGCATATATAAACTATATCTATATATTTCTATTTATATAAACATAAATCTATTCTCCCATTCAGTGAATAAATATGTATATAATATATATATATATATACATATATTCATACATACATAAATGCACGCACACATACACTATATACCACCATCAGTATAAAGACCAAGTCAGACTTAGATTATCCCATCTATTGATACAAGCCCAGCTGTGATGTAATTTTGTAAATTGTGAACAAACACTTAAATGTACAGGACAGAAAATATTCCATATATATATATATATATATATATATATATATATATATATATATATATATATATATATATATATATATATATATATATATATATATATTTTTATTTTTTTAATTTTTTTATTTTTTTTTTTTTTTACTTTTCAAGGGTCAGGGACTTTGCAGGTTCCCGTCGGACTTTTTCGGGTTTGGACATTTTTGCCCCCACGCATAGACTATTTTTGGGATGATTTCCTGCATGGGCGGAAAAGTGAGGTTTTTGGTCATTCATGTAAGATAAAGCAGTAAAAATGCCAGTCGTAAAAGTGTCCCTGTTGTACGGAATTTGGTCGATACGCGTTTTTTTTCCATTTCGTTTTGCCTGTTTTGCCTGTGTTTTATATCTATCTATCTATCTATCTATCTATCTATCTATCTATCTATATATATATATATATATATATATATATATATATATATATATATATATATATATAAATATGTTTAATATGTATTTTTATATGTATATATCTATCTATAACTAAAAAAATATCTATCTATCTATCTATATATATATATATATATATATATATATATATATATATATATATATATATATATATAAATTTATACATATATATATGTATATATATATATATAGATATATATATATGTATATATATACATATAATATAAAAATATATATATATATATATATATATATATATATATATGTATATATATATATATATATATATATATATATATATATATATATATATATATATATATATATATATATATATATATATATATTTTTAGAGAGAGAGAGAGAGAGAGAGAGAGAGAGAGAGAGAGAGAGAGAGAGAGAGAGAGAGAGAAAGCTTCATAAACGAGAATTTTCTATCTGAATCTACCTTTGAGCCTTACAAACACTTACAGTCTCTCTCTCTCTCTCTCTCTCTCTCTCTCTCTCTCTCTCTCTCTCTCTCTCTCCTCTCTCCCAAACACACTGCCTGGATTGAACGCCGAATTCCTCAGCGAATTGCACGAAAGCTATTAACCTGGGAATGTAGGTTTTGTTGAACCATTTAACACCAGACGAAAGACGCGGAAAAAAAAAAAAAAAAAAAAAAAAAAGAGCAACCGGAAGGAGAGATTTTGAAAGAGGGCGAATGGAACAGGAAGCGGATTTCGTAAGAAAGCCGGGAGAGATAGGAAGAGAGAATAAAAGTCATACGAAGGAAAATAGGATATACGAGCATAGCCGAGAAAGACGGGAAGAGATAATTCTGTAATTCTCTGTTAGTGCCGCCAGTTCGCCTCATGCGGTGCACTGTAGGCATTACTTAAGGTTCTTTGCAGCGTGGCTTTGGGGGCCCCCTAGCTGCAACCCCTATCGTTCCTTTTACTGTACCTCCTTTCATATTCTCTTTCTTCCATCTTACATTCCACCTTCTCCTAACAATTGATTCGTAGTGTAACTGCTTTGAGGTTTTCCTCCTGTTACACCTTTCAAACCTCTTACTCTCAATTTCAGTTTCAGCGCTGAATGACCTCATAGGTCCCAGTGCTTGGCTTTTCCATAGTCATTTCAATTCTATAAGGCGAGTTTGAAATATGGCGTTTTTATGCCGTAGAGTTTATTATCACGGGGAAAATCACTGATACAATTAGTTGTATTATAAAGAAATGAATGAACATTCTCTCAGTTATAAAGAAAAGGTTAACATTAGATAATACAATATAGATGATACAACATTGATAACATAACATAGGCAATGTCCCCACGCTCGGAAGGAAAGTGGAAAGGGAATGAATAACGATCGGAATGGAAAACTGTTCCGGCCATTCATCAAACGCTCAATTTATAGCCAGAGTAATTTAGCTCTTCATCATGCAGATATTGCCCTTAAACAAGGAAGCACAAATGATATTAATCGTGACGTCATTAGCGCTGAGCGCTTTCTCTCTCTCTCTCTCTCTCTCTCTCTCTCTCTCTCTCTCTCTCTCTCTCTCTCCATTAAAGCGAAGTTGCGAGACGAGTTATTTACAGTATACCATTCGTGATGGATTTTGTGTGTGGGGCAAATGTTCAATCAATGTTTGATTATTTAATTCAGTTTTTATGTTTCCTTATTTTTGCATTTTTAGTTTTCTGTAAAAGAAAATTATTGTGCCGGCTTTGTGTGACCGTCCGCACTTTTTTCTGTCGGCACTTTTTTCTGTTGGCACTTTTTCTGTCCGCACTTTTCTGTCCGCTCTTTTTCCGTCCGCACTTTTTCTGTCCGCACTTTTTCTGTCCGCACTTTTTGCTGTCCGCACTTTTTCTGTCCGCCCTCAGATCTTAAAACCACTGAGGCTAGAGGGCTGCAAATTGGTATATTGATCATCCACTCTCCACCCATCAAACATATCAAATTGCAACCCTCTAGCCTCAGTAGTTTTTAATGTATTCAAGGTTAAAGTTAGCCATAATCCTGCTTCTGGCAACGGTATAGGATACGCCACCACCAGCCAGTGGTTAAAGTTTGATGGGCCGCGGCTCATACAGCATTATACCTAGATCACCGAAAGATAGATCTATTTTCGGTGGCCTTGATTATACGCTGTAGCGGCTGTATAGAAAACTCGATTGCGCCGAAGAAACTTCGGCGCATTTTTTACCTGTTTAATATTATGTTGTCTTTACTGTTATATTTTCGTTATTCCACCTCCTGAATTTGCCAGTTATCGTATATATGTAAAATTTATGTACTTTTATCGATTATTTTTTTTTCATTTACTTCATTTTATTTTTACATTTTATTTTTACTTTTCGTATGTGTATAATAATTGTGTGTAACCTCTGAGGAAGAGAGTTTCTTCCTTCTAATCAAATGTTATTTGATCGACGATGAATTGTTTCAGATGTTATCAGGTTGATATGCTTTTCAGAGCATATCAGAATACACTATCTCTCTTCCCTGATTCTTCAAATACACTGTTTCCTTGCTTCTCACCCCTCATTTCGCTCTCTCTCTCTCTCTCTCTCTCTCTCTCTCTCTCTCTCTCTCTCTATTAATACGACTAAGTATAAATTGCATTTATATTACAAAAACGTGTTAGTCATCTTTATGTTTATAATACAAATACTGAGAGAGAGAGAGAGAGAGAGAGAGAGAGAGAGAGAGAGAGAGAGAGAGAGAGAGAGAGAGAGAGAGAGAACTGATGATCAGAACTTGACTAAAAACATGTAGAGAGAGAGAGAGAGAGAGAGAGAGAGAGAGAGAGAGAGAATTGATGATCAGAGCATGACTAAAAACATGGAGAGAGAGAGAGAGAGAGAGAGAGAGAGAGAGAGAGAGAGAGAGAGAGAGAGAGAGAGAATTGAAGATCAGAGCATGACTAAAAACAATAGCAGAGAGAGAGAGAGAGAGAGAGAGAGAGAGAGAGAGAGAGAGAGAGAGAGAGAGAGAAATCTGTGATTACGCTGCAGGATAGTACGTACCGTCCTTAGCGTCGGGACTTGTCGTCTCGACCCCCTGAGTTATTTTTGACAGCATAGATGATGCAGCATGTGTATTAGCGTGTATGTGTGTGTATCTATTTGCTCTCTTATAATAAAAACAAAAGTTTGAATTGACATTTCAGTTCAAATCCAGCCAAAAAAAAAAAAAAAAAAAAAATCCAGCCTCGGATACTTTCAACATTGCTATCTTGATAAAGATTTCCTCCCCCCCCCAACCCCCTCCCCATTTCTTCTCCCTTCCGCTTCTCCCTCTCTCTCCCTCTTCCCATTCCATTCCCATCCCTTCGATCGTTGTCTCCCTGTTCCTTATATTTCTAATCCTTCCGTTCTCGCCTAAATGGCATAACATATCCTAAATTCCCCGTTTAATGGCTTTGGTCCTGATCCAAAGAGAGAGGTGAAGTGTTCAATCGAGGCGATGGGCTGGAAAAACTGCTGAGAGAGAGAGAGAGAGAGAGAGAGAGAGAGAGAGAGAGAGAGAGAGAGAGAGAGAGAGAAGTGGGAGTCAAGTGCTGGAGAGTGTAGCGGGAGAAGTGCGAAAGAGAAGGAGAAAGTAAGTGTTTTTGGGTGTAGAGAAAGATAGAGAGCTGCCAAATTGAGGGAGAGAGGAGAGAGAGGGGGGGAGGGGATAAGTGCTTGAGAGAGAGAGAGAGAGAGAGAGAGAGAGAGGTTAAGTGCCTGAGAGTGAAATAAGATGTTCAGTGCTGGCAAGAGAGAGAGAGAGAGAGAGAGAGAGAGAGAGAGAGAGAGAGAGAGAGAGAGAGGTTAAGTGATTGAGAGTGAATAAGATGTTCGGTGTTGGCAATAGAGAGAGAGAGAGAGAGAGAGAGAGAGAGAGAGAGAGAGAGAGAGAGAGAGTTGGGGTGTTAAGTGCTTGAGAGAAAGAGGGAGAGAGTGAATAAGATGTTAAGTGCTGGCAAGAGAGAGAGAGAGAGAGAGAGAGAGAGAGAGAGAGAGAGAGAGAGAGGTTAAATGCTTGAGAGAGAGGAAGAGAGTGAATAAGATGTTCAGTGCTGGCAAGAGAGAGAGAGAGAGAGAGAGAGAGAGAGAGAGAGAGAGAGAGAGAGAGAGAGAGAACGGATAAGTGCTGACATTACTCTCGTAAGTAAATCCGACTGGCTGCAGAGGGCGAATTTGAACGACCTCGAAGGATCTTCAGATTAAAAAAAAAAGGAAAAAGAAAGGACGATTTTGAATTTCTATCCTGTTCAGTTTTTTAAGTCTTAATCCTTTAGCTTCCAAAAATTTCTTTCATTCATTATTTGATATTTTATAACTGCCATTGGCGGAATTTTCTAAACATTACTTTTGGATTCATTAATTTTTGTGCTTTGCACCATAATTTATGATATATTTACCCTCTTCGTTCTTTTTTTGAAACGAGAAAAATGCGCCGAAGTTTCTTCGGCGCAATCGAGTTTTCTGTACAGCCGCTACAGCGTATAATCAAGGCCACTGAAAATAGATCTATCTTTCGGTGGTCTCGGTATAATGCTGTATGAGCTGCGGCCCATGGAACTTTAACCACGGACCAGTGGTGGCCCATCCTATACCTTTGCCAGAAGCACGATTATGGTTAACTTTAACCTTAAATAAAATAAAAACTACAGAGGCTAGAGGGCTGCAATTTGGTATGTTTGATGACTGGAGGGTGGATGATCAACATTCCAATTTGCAGCCCTCTAGCCTCACTAGTTGTTAAGATCTGATGGTGGAGAGAAAAAGTTCGGACGGACAGACAAAGCCGGCGCAATAGTTTTCTTTTACAGCAAACTAACAAAGGCGTCGTAGGTCTTTCCAAGCAGGTGGCACACGAGATTAGATATTTGCAGCCCTGTATCTGAGCTCTTTTTAAAGAATATAAAACAGGAATTATTATGGGAGCCGCACCTGGGGTCCGCTTCGTACGAACGTTGGAATTCTCGCGAATTTCACTTCTATATTACATCATATATTATTATCCTTTCTCTTCTACATTGTATCATATATTATTATCCTTTTTCTTTTCTCATTATCCTGAAGGGGAGTATTGGATGATTTAGTTCAGTGTGTTCCATGCAAGTATATCACGGAAGTATAATTAATTATATATTTTTTTTTTAATAATTCGCCGACAGTTGTTTAAGCATAATATATTTCTGTCATTTCATGTGTGTATGTATGTATGTATGTCGTTACGAAAAATGCTCTTTCGCAATTGTCTTGATTTGTGTATAATTCCAGCGACAGAATGTATGTATGCATGTATGTATTTTAGCTTTACGAATGACATTTCGAAATTCACATTTGCCAGTGTTCTGGTATGTATGTATGTATGTATGTATGTATGTATGTATGTATGTATATATTATGTATTTTAACTTCATGAACACTACCAAGTTGACGATTGCCTGTGTTCGGATTTGTATGTATATATGTTTGAAGAATGTTCCTATTTTTATTTATTAATTGCACCATTCACTCGGTATTTCTGTCTCACCTCCTCGCTGCTTAGGAATTCTCTTCATGCCTCTGTTTTTCTGGCTCAAATAACCTATCATCTTTCGTAGCTAAGTCCCACCTGTCTCTTATCCGTGCTTACTCGTATCTGGGCTAGAAAAGGGTTATTAGGCTGTATATATCCCAATGGCAAATGCTCTTTCAAAACGTTTACCCAATATGTATCATTACGAAGTATTATTTTCAGTTATGAAACTTATGTGTGTAGCCTTTTAATCTTGTTGTGTCAGTAGCGTAGCCAGGTGGCGGGGTGGGGGGGGGGGCACAGGGGCACGTGCCCCCCTCCCCTTTCTTTCAAAAATGTAAACCCAATATGTATCATTACGAAGTATCATTTTCAGTTATTAAGTTGCATGTGTAGCCTTTTAATCTTGTATCACAAGCGTAGCCGGGGGGCGTGGAGTGCACAGGGGCACGTCCCCCCTTACAGTCTAAGTTACTAAATGACAGATCTAGGAAAAAAAAAGCTTAAAGAAAACAGAGAGAAAACAAGAACATAGGAAAAAGGACGGAAGATTAACGGGATTAACCAAACAGATAATCCATCCAAGTCACAAAAGATTAACCTTAGTAAGAGAGAGAGAGAGAGAGAGAGAGAGAGAGAGAGAGAGAGAGAGAGAGAGAGAGGGATGGCAAACTTACTTAGGGGAAAATAGATACTTAATGCAGGTTGGGTTTATTGAATTAATAAGTGGAGCGTCGCCCGTGTTGTATGATGGCAAATTTTTGTATAATGGTAATGGTTCACAAACGCTTTAATAATGATGTTAGTAATACCAATAACTGCCTGTTACTTTTATTGAATTATTTTAACAGGTAATCGTGAAACTGAAAGATACAAGTTCCAAAATCTGCTTAAATTGTTTTAGAATAGTATAGGTAACTAGAAGCTATAACTCTTTCACTCAAATGATGATACCAATATTAAAAAAAAAAAAAAAATATTCCATCCTCCATTTCAAATTCTTAGTAAAATAAAATGATTATTAAATAGGTCAGACAATCAAGCATAGTTTTATTATGAAAGGATTTACCTCTTCGAGTAAGTAGTTGAAAAAAAACAGGTAGAATATGCGTCAAAGTTTCTTCGGCGCAGTCGAGTTTCTGTACAGCGTATAATCAAGGTCACCAAAAATAGATCTATCTTTCTGTGGTCTCGGTATAATGCTGTATGAGCCGCGGCCCATGAAACTTTCAACACGGTCCAGTGGTGACATTTCCTATATCGTTGCCAGAAGCACGATTATGGCTAACTTTAACCTTAAATAAAATAAAAACTACTGAGGCCAGAGGGCTGCAATTTGGCATGTTTGATGATTGGAGTGTGGATGATCAACATACCAGTTTGCAGCCCTCTAGCCTCAGTAGTTTTTAAGATCTGAGGGCGGACAGAAAAGAGTGCGGACGGACAGAGTCAAAGCCGGCCCAATAGTCTTCCTTTCAGAGAACTAAATCTCAGATCTTGGACCTTGAAGTGACTCAATACACAACTGTCATCCATCACACGGTGCTGGTGTCCTGTGTCGAAAAAGGAAGAAGAGTAAAGCAAGATATTGAGACATACAGTGCTCAAGGTCTTACAAATTATCAAGGCAGTTAATGACATCAACTTATAAGCAGTGTACAGAGCTGAGAAAATGCATTTTTATTAAATTCCCAATGAAATAACAGACGTGTGGCTTTGGAATCCAAAAGAGATCGAAGCAATTAGTGACGTCAACTGATAAGTAGTGTACAGCGCTGGGAAAATCTTTTTTAATGAAATGACCCTAGAATTCAAAGACGTGTGGTTTTGGAATCCAGCAGAGGGCATGTTTTGCGTTGGAATGGTATAAGAAAAATAGAAAGGAATGCTTTTTTCCCCCTCGCACTAGTCAAGCAAAACGAGGGGAGAGAGAGAGAGAGAGAGAGAGAGAGAGAGAGAGAGAGAGAGAGAGAGAGAGAGAGAGAGAGAGATTTTGCTGGAAATATTCAGGAAGAGGGTTGCTTCCAGGCTGTGGAGGAAGAGGGGAACGGGAAAAATGTGGTCGAGTTATGAAGGGGGGAGAGAGTGATATGTAAATAACAGCTGGGAAGAGGAGTGGCTGATTGACATCAGTTTGAGAGGAATGGTGAGGAAGTCCTGATGCCAAGAGATGTTGGAGGAATTGAGGATTTAAACATGTAAAAATTGCCAGACTTGAGTTTTGATGATGCAAAAGATGCAGAGAGTCGATTGAGCCAATAAATTCAGGTTATAATAATGCCTGAAAATAGTATTGAAATTGATTTATAGTATGTGAGAAAAGCAGGGAAATTTTCAAAAAGAAAATGTGTGAAGAACATGGAGGAGAATGAAGCTGCAACAAACATGATGCACAAACCTATATACAGGTTTGTTGCTGGTGACTAAGCGTTTCGTTGCTGTATAGACGTAATACTCATGAGATATAATTAAAAAAAGAAAGCGGGTACAACATCCGTCTCTTTACGTACTGAGGAAAGAAAAGAGTCTTTTAAATAATAAAGAATGCTAACGTTGGAAAGCTTAAAAAATAAATGATTAGACAAAGTAAACAGAAAATATAAAGCCTTCCTAATTAATTAAATAAACTCACAGGTGAGAATTTCAATCTTTTAAAATCCTCTCGGCCGAACGAGTGAGTGAATATTATTTTTTAATATTTTCATGCATTTGTATGAATAATATTTTTTTTAATATTTTCATGCATTTGTATGAGCAATATTATTTTCATATTTTCATGCATTTGTATGAATGCGGCAAAGCGCTACGTATCGATAAAAGGTGGAAATAAAAAAATAAACGACCGGATAGCGTCCGGCAAACGTATGCAAAAGTTGCGGTGTGTGGAAAGGGGGGTGTGGGGAGATTCTCCCCCTTCCTCCTACCCCTACCCCATAACCAACCCTTCCCCACCCCCTCCTCCTCCTCCTCCTGCTCCTCCTCCTCCCCAAACTTTAATGGAGAGACCAACGTTAATGACGCCATGAATAATATTATTTGTACCCTTTTGTTTCGCGGGCAATATTATGCTGATGGGGAGGCTGCATTAAAACGGCTGCAAATTGCAGCACAGCAGCACAGCAGCACAGCAGCAGCAGCGGTGGGCCCGTCTGAAAAATGGTACCGATACGTTTATAATAATTTTGTAATAATTTTATAATAATACTTTTTTTTTTTTTTTTTTTTTGTTTCCCGTTTGCCGATTTGGGGCGGCGAGTATTTTTAAAGAATATATTATACGTAGAAATATATATACAAATATATATACACATATATATTATCTTCTTTTACGTCCATTTGCCCGAACGATTTCAAAGTCATCCGTTCCCTGCTAAATGGCTTAACAACTCCTAAATCCTCCATTTAATGGTTTTGGTCCTGATCCAAAGAGAGGTGAAGTGTTCAATCGAGACGATGGGTTGGAAGACCCGGCAGAGAGAGAGAGAGAGAGAGAGAGAGAGAGAGAGAGAGAGAGGTTTAGTACCGGGATGGCTTTGCCAAATCCTTCCGCGGGATTTCACTGCCGATTGAGATATGTCAAAAAATTTTGTTTCAAAATTTTATTTTTTTTCAAAATTTTATAATTTTTTTCAAAAATTTATAATTTTTTTATCAAAATTAAATTTTTTTTTCAAAATTTTATAATTTTTTTTCAAAATTTTATAATCTTTTAAAGTAACTTTTAACGTCTGTTGTTCTTACTCATAACTTTGTTTATGAAATTCATTATATTTTCTTTCTGATGTTTAATTTTTCGTTATCTGAGGATTTTCTCTTTCTCGGCATGAGTTTCTAGATATTGAAAATAGAATGTACTTTTTAAAAAAAATGGTCTTTTTTTAGAATATATCTTATATCATACTTATAAAAACATTAGGCACTCCAATGAAGGACCTGTTGATGAAAATACAATCGATAAAATTGATTGATTTACAATTTTTTATGCGATCTTCGATCAAATATAAAATATAAAATTGATTAATTTTGCTTTTAAAAAAATTTATCAGCATATAATTTTTCATTCAAGGAAGGATCAGATGATGAAAATACATTCGATAAAAGCAATTGATTTACAATTTTTTTTATTCGATCCTCGATAAAATATAAAATTCATTAATTTTGTATCCTAAAAAAATTGATCGATATAAAATTTTTCATTCAGTAACTCGTATCTCATCTTGGTATTCTGTTCAAAGCCCAGACATTAGGCTTTTGCAGTTTTTAGTTTTCTGTAAAAGAAAACTATTGTGTCGGCTTTGTCTGTCCGTCCCCACTTTATTCTGTCCATACTTTTTCTGTCCACACTTTTTCTGTCCGCCCTCAGATCTTAAAAACTACCGAGGCTAGAGGGCTGCAAATTGGTATGTTGATCATCCCCCCACCTCCAATCATGAAAGATACCAAATTTCAGCCCTCTAGCCTCAGTAGTTTTCATTTTATTTAAGGTTAAAGTTGGCCATAATCGTGCTTCTGGCAGCGACATAGGATAGGCCACCACCGGGCCGTGGTTAAAGTTTCATGGGCCGCGACTCATACAGCATTATACCGAGCCCACCGAAAGATAGATCTATTTTCGGTGGCCTTGATTATACAATGTGCAGAAAACTCGACTGCGCCGAAGAAGCTTCGGCGCATTTTGTACTTGTTTATTTTTTTTTCATATTATTATTATTATTATTATATTTACATTCCTTTGACATACATTTCCCATTAAATAAATGCCCAGTGAGTTTTACTTTTACGAACAAAAATACAATTGCGGACACACGCTTTGTGTAGAATTGTTTTGTGAAATCTTTTACCTTACAGTATTTTGTGACCCAGTTTTTGTGTGAATTGTATATTTCTGTATTTTTCCTCAGTCTCGTAGCCATGTAGCAAATATTTATATAAATGATTAACATGCATTTGCATGATTTTTTTTTTCATTTAAGCAGAGGCTTTTCCATTTAATTTTCCTCCATAAAAATGTAGATAAATTTGGCAATGCAAATTAGAGGCAATATCAGTTTCTCGGTGGAATTTTTTTTATTATAATTTCTCTACTAATTTTCTTTTTCGTTCAGGTTCCTGTTTTACGGATTAATCGACTTATTATTATGATTCTTTTATTTATTCATTCGTTAATGTTTTCATTCGTGTGCGCCAGGGGTGCCCAACCTGGGGTACATGTACCCCCCAGCGGTACATTTGTACTCTTCAGGGGGTACATTGGTTCTGAGAGAATAGCCAGTGCTGCTCAATACATTATGTAATCTGCACTGAGATTGCATAATGTCTGTCTTCGCTTTTTATCTCATTTTAGTAAGCAAAGCTTTACTCTACACAAACAGATTTCATAATAAAATCATGTCACAATATCACTTTCATTGTTTTTCTTTTCCATCCTCAATTTTTAGGGGTACGCAGGAATCAATAAAAATGCCCAAGGGGTACTTGGTTACCTAATTAGTGGATCAGTAGATTGAAATTGCCATATTTTAATAAATTTCTTTATTGCATTTATCTCAGTTAACTTATCAGGATTAATGTAAAGGATGTGAATTTCTCTCCGTGGTGTAACTGTTAACATTTGTAAATGATTTCAATTTTTTTTTTTAATGAGTTAGCATCTTCGTTACTGATGGTATTATTGTATCAAATGCTGTTGCTGCTTTAGAATTAATCAGACGAAGAATCTTGGTCAAATGAACCGAATGGCCCAGGTAATAATGACAGGTAAAAATGGCCCAAGTAATAATGACACAGGTAAAAATAACAGGTAAAAATGGCACAAGTGAAAAGATAGGAAAAAATGGCACAAGGGAAAATAACATCTTGATTCATCTACAATGTGTCGCCATGTTTAGTACTAGCTCCTCGGGATCAAATGTCCCCAAGTGCATCTGATCGCTGAGTGGCTAGTACTAAACACGGCAAAACAGTAATTCATCTACAATGTTTTGCTGTGTTAGCTCCTCGGGGATCAAATGTCCCCAAGTGCATGTGATCGCCGAGGGCTAGTACTAAACATGGAGAAACAGTGATTCATCTACAATGTTTTGCCGTGTTTAGTACTAGCCCCTCGGGGATCAAATGTCCCTAAGTGCATCTGATCCCCGAGGGCTAGTACTAAACACGGCGAAACAGATTCATCTACGATGTTTTGCTGTGTTTAGTACTAGTCCTCGGGGATCAAATGTCCCCAAGTGGGGGCTAGTACTAAACACGGCGAAACAGTGATTCATCTACAATGTTTCGCAGTGTTTAGTACTAGTTCCTAGGCAGTCAGATGCACTCAGGGATATTTGATCCTCAAGCGGCTAGTACTAAACGCGTCGAAACAGTGATTCATCTACAATGTTTCTCCGTATTTAGTACTAGCTCCTCGGGGATCAGATGTACTCAGGGACATTTGATCCCCGAGGGGCTAGTACTAAACACGGCGAAACATTGTAGACGAATCAATATATTTTTTCCCTCGTGCCATTTTTTCCTATTTCTTCCAGTCAAAATATTACTCAGTAACATAAAAAAAAAAATGGCATAATCAAACATACACCTGATTTGTTGCATGTAATTTCCTCGTCAATGCCAACACAAACGTTAAGGTCACATTCCACGAAGGCCGAACTTAAAACGCACCGGAGTTCCAAGTAACGGCCGCATAAAATATACCGGTGGCAAAATGGCATTGATCAAACATAAAGGGCATCTTGCAATATTAGTTTCCGCATTCATGGGAGAATGATTCAGTATTTGAAGACTTGTTAATCCGGATCTAGTGGACATCCCACGTTAATTTTAGACTTCGAACAAATGGGTCTGTTTACCACAGCCCCATTGTTGTAATGAATGCCACTATTACTGAATGCGCTCTTCTCTGCGATGTGTTAAAAAAAAAGGGCTATTTTTCGTCGTAGATGCTAAATATACCCACCTACTGAAACGGGCACCGCAACCAATTATCGGAAGTGTCTGTACCAGTTGCCAAAGAATGTTGGTTTTCGTTGTAATCGGATGCTTTGATCTGCGCAGCTTTTGTGTAATTCATATTGGGGCAAAAGCATCTGTAGCATAAATTACAAAGGCCAGGATACAATAGGCAGGGCTAAAACTGTTAGCAATAATTGCCTTTGGGGCTTTGTTACAGTGAAATTGAATTTTGCCTCATCAATGTGGCCATTTACAACATAGCCCGGGCTCTTTTGCACTCACTTTGTCTTTGATTGACTTATTATTATTATTATTATTATTATTATTATTATTATTATTATTATTATTATTATTAGAATGAACGAGCTAATAGTGGAGACTCCGCAGTGATATAGATATGGAAAGTCTTTGTATCTCATTTACTCTAACACGTAAGAGCAACAGTTATAAAAAAAAAAGTAGAAAATGCGCCGAAGTTTCTTCGGCGCAATCGAGTTTTCTGTAAATCTCATAATCAAGGCCACCGAAAATAGATCTACCTTCCGGTGGTCTCGGTATAACGCTGTGTGAGCCGCGTCTCATGAAACCCTCAGTCGATCGTGATGGCCTGTGTTGTTGCGTTGCCAGAAGCACGATCGTGGCTAACTTTAATCTTAAATAAAATAAAAAGCTACTGAGGCTAGGGGGCTGCAATTTGGTACGTTTGATGATTGGAGGGTGGATGACGAACATACCAATTTGCAGCCCTCTAACCTCAGTAGTTTTTAAGATCTGAGGGCGGACAGAAAAAGTGCGGACGGACGGACAAAGCCGGGGCAGCAGTTTTCTTTTCAGAAAACTAAAACGCAACTCCATAGAACGCCATCTAACAAACAGTTTGTTATTCAAACTGCAACGCTTTCGTCCGTCAATTAAAAACTGCCATTAAAGACAGCGTGTGGCTGAAGGTCCTCCTTAATTGCATCATCTCCCTATCTCTTCGTAGATCCCAGCATCCTTCAAGTGTCCCCAAGACAAGCGCCGCTTTGCCTTGCCACTTAGCGATGTCCCTTTGATCTGGAGATGTCCCTTGTCTTCTTTGATGCCAGAGGACGTTTATCAGATTTTCCTCGATGGCGAATTCAGAGGGACTGCAAGGTGGTCATTCTGTCATCTGACATTTTGGGTATGATTACTTTAACTTTGGGAAGACAGTGTCGATGGGGAAGTCTTGAAATTCAGTAGAAAGCAAGGGAGAGAGAGAGAGAGAGAGAGAGAGAGAGAGAGAGAGAGAGAGAGAGAGAGAGAGAAATGGGAAGTTTCTTCCTGTTGCAGTACATTATGATTGACACTTAAGAACATTTTCGAACTTGATGGAATGACAGAGAGAGAGAGAGAGAGAGAGAGAGAGAGAGAGAGAGAGAGAGAGAGAGAGAGAGAGAGAGAGAGAGAGAGATTGGAAATTTATTCCTGTTTCAGGACATTACAGTTGACACTTGAGAACTTTTATCAAATATGATGACAGGAGAGAGAGAGAGAGAGAGAGAGAGAGAGAGAGAGAGAGAGAGAGAGAGAGAGAGAGAGAGAAGGTAAAAATAAGACTTCGAGGAAACTGGATTGCTATTGCATAGAATGGATTAAAATAGAAGGATGAGGATAGTGTATATCATTCTACGTAGTCTGTTGAATGCTTATGTTAACCCCAGAGAGAGAGAGAGAGAGAGAGAGAGAGAGAGAGAGAGAGAGAGAGAGAGAGAGCAAAATAGGACCTCTTTGGGAAGAGATGGAGCTTGCAGGAAACAAAATGAGACGGAAGGATGACACGATTACGGGCCATTCAAGATAAAACCTCGTTGCAGGGAGTTTATCTTCCCTGGCAGAAGACTCTGGAGCCACTTTAGTGGGTCCTGGGTTGACGGGAGATGAGGCCAGTGATGGAAGACGTAAGGCTTTGGGTGAATAACAGCAAATATTGGGTGACGAAGGAAAGAGGCAATAATGTAACACGAAGGCTTTTGTTGAATAACAAGAAGTATTGGATGACGAAAGAGTTAGCCACTAATGTAACACGCAGGCTTTTGGTGAATTGAAACACGAACAATAAACCTGTATCATTCTATGCCAGTGAATGATTGAAATCGAATTCTTTTTGTGACTGAATTAGGCCTGAATGAATGAGTTTTCGTAACAAACCTGAAAGTTTCAAAAGAAAACTGGTAAATTAGGAAGAAAAAGTCACCATTTACACTTATCTTCAACAAAGAATTTTTGACAGAGAAAGTATGAATTGAGAAATATAAAAAAGGTTACTGAAGAAAAAAGTCGAAATTTAGACATTTTTTAAAATGTTGACAGTAGGTTACAGAAGCTGCTATAAATATCTAACGATAATGCAAACACGTTTATTGTTGCATATTTCTAAAAAATATGTCGTGAAACATTTTTCCATTTCGATATCCTTCAAAACTTTCCAATTTTTTGGTGTAACCAGTAATCGGATATTTACTCTTTTCATTTCATGTTTTCTCATCGTTAGGTCTGTCAATATTCGTTATTTGATAAAAAGAAAGAACTCGTTACTTACCCCAGCGCTCGTTACTTCCAGAAATATATTTCATGCCTTTGGTTATTAGAAATGGTTTCAGATTAAAATGAATCATTCTTAAATAAAACAATAATAATAATTTTCAGTTGAATATAATCCCTATTAACGTAAGTCCTAATTTGCCTTTTATTTTTGAAAAAATATTTCTCATCCCCGTGGGGGCGGGGTAGTGCCGTCAGAGCACCTCACGTGGTGCACCGTAGGCGTTCCGTAAGGTTCTTTGCTGCAACCTCTTTCGTTCCTTTTTCTGTACCTCTGTTCATATTCTCTTTCTTTCACCTAACTTTCCACCCTCTCTAACAATTGTTTCATTGCGCAACTGCGAGGTTTTCCTCTTGTTACACCTTTCAAACCTGTCAATTTTCCTTTTCAGCGCTGAGTGACCTCATAGGTCACAGCGCTTGGCCATTGGCCTAAATTCTGTAATCCAGTCCAATCCATATATCCCAGGCTCTCCAGAATACAATTTATGAAAATAATAATAAACAAGTAAAAAATGCGCCGAAGTTTCTTCGGCGCAATCACGTTGTCTGTGCGTATAATGCTGTATGAGTAGCGGCCCACGAAACTTTCATCCATGGCCCGGTGATGGCCTGTCCTATAGCGTTGCCAGACGCAAGATCATGGCTAACTTCTTTAACGTTAAATAAAATAAAAACTACTGAAGCTAGAGGGCTGCAATTTGGTATGTTTGATGAGTGGAGGGTGGATGATCAACATACCACTTTGCAGCCCTCTAGCCTCAGTAGCTGGTAAGCTCTGAGGGCGGACAGAAAAAGTGCGGACAGGAATAAAGCCGGCACAATAGTTTTCTATTACAGAAAACTACAACAATAATAACATTGATAATACATCCTTGCAACTTCCACTCTTTTAAAGACGACATATTACCAAGAACTCTTCCTAATTGCATCCTCATCCCTATCTCCTCCTTCTGGCCTGCATCCTTCGCGTGTCCCCAAGACAAGCGCTGCTCTGCCACTTAACGATGTCCCTTTGATCTGGAGATGTCCCTTCCTCGTGTCCTTTGATGACAGAGGACCGCTTTGTTACTCTCAGATTTTCCTTGATGGCGAATTTGATGTCACCTGATGTTTTGGTGTGACGTCTTTAACTCGGGAAGACTGTGTCGATGGGGAGGTTCTGAAATTGAACCGAGAGAGAGAGAGAGAGAGAGAGAGAGAGAGAGAGAGAGAGAGAGAGAGAGAGAGAGATGGGAAGGTTATTCGTGTTTCATTAATGACACTCAAGAACGTGTTTGACCTTGATGGAAGGACAGGGGAGAGAGAGAGAGAGAGAGAGAGAGAGAGAGAGAGAGAGAGAGAGAGAGAGAGATAGGATATTTATTCATTCGTGCTTCAGGATTGACACTCAAGAACGTTTTCGAACTTGATGGAAGGACAGGAGAGAGAGAGAGAGAGAGAGAGAGATATGATTGACACTTAAGAACGTTTTGGAACTTAGATGGAGAGAGAGAGAGAGAGAGAGAGAGAGAGAGAGAGAGAGAGAGAGAGAGAGAGAGAGAGAGAGAGAGAGAGCATCGACTAGAAGAGATAATA
>NC_089756.1:32928761-32936261 GCF_040412425.1 Macrobrachium rosenbergii | reverse complement strand
TGCTGACACAGATTTTAAAGACTGGAGTGCTGACACAGATTTTAAAGACTGGAGTTCTGACACAGATTTTAAAGACTGGAGTTCTGACACAGATTTTAAAGACTGGAGTGCTGACACAGATTTTAAAGACTGGAGTTCTGACACAGATTTCAAAGACTGGAGTTCTGACACAGATTTCAAAGACTGGAGTTCTGACACAGATTTTAAAGACTGGAGGTCTGACACAGAATTTAGAGATTGGAGTGATTTATCATTGCAAGTCGAATAATAAAAATGGCCAAAACGTTATTCATTTACCCTAATATAGTTCAACCTGTATTTTAATATTTTACTTACATCATATATATATATATATATATATATATATATATATATATATATATATATATATGTATATATGTAAATATATATATATATATATATATATATATATATATATATATATATATACACACATACACACACACACAACACATATATATATATATATATATATATATATATATATATATATATATATATATATATATATATATATATATATATGTATGGTTGCCTTCTTCATAGGCCTATTCCTAGGCCTAATTACAAATTGACCCAGTTATGAAATTTCGGTTATGATTTGTAAATCGATCTGCTCTCAAAAAGGTCAGTATTCCTTCAAGTTAATTTTCAAATTAATCCAAATATTAAAATATCTTTTAGTTTTTTTAATTTTGAATAAACTCTGTATTTTCTTGTTCCTTATGATTAATAAAAAGTGATCTCTTCTCATAAATTTATCAGTATTGTTTTAAGTTAATTTTAACATTAACTCAAAAGCTAACAATTATTCAGTGGTTGGATTGTGAATAAACCTTATATTGTGTTTTCCTGTTAGTTTTACAATCATAATGACAGACTGAATTCAAATTCAGATCAGCACTCGAAAATAAAAAAAAAAATTAGTAAAATAAAAAAAGATGAAAATCGTTATTTTGTTAATGACAGATTGAATTCAAATTCAGATCGGCACTCGAAAAAAAAAAAATAGTAAAATAATAAAAAATGAAAATCGTTATTTTGTTAATGACAGATTGAAAACAAATTCAGATTAGCCCTCGAAAATAAAAAAATTTACCAAAATAAAAAAAAAGATAAAAATCGTTTTGTTAATGACAGATTGAAAAATTCAGATCAACACTCAAAAACGTAAAAAGTAAAAAAAAAAATTACTAAAATAAAAAAAAGATGAAAATCATTATTTTGTTAATGACAGATTGAATTCAAATTCAGATCAGCACTCAAAAACGTAAAAAATAAAAAAAAAGAGTAAAATAATAAAATACGAAAATCGTTATTTTTTCCCCCCCCCCCGGGGGCAGCAACTCGTGTCCAATTCTGTTCACGAATCCTTTTTCCCGTCTTTCCAGAATCTTTTCCAAATACTTTTACTTTCCCCGTTGCATTTGCCGGCCCGGCACGGCGCGCTGCTTTTGTTGCAGGGGAGGGCGAAAGTTGTTTGCGTTGAATGTTCCTCCTCTGATTTCGCCGTTACGCAACGCCGGTTACAGCAGCACAAACAACAGTTGGACAACAGCACCAGCGGCAATAACAATAGTAACAACAAACAAGTAAAATATACTTTTTCTGTACAGCCCCTACAGCGTATATTCAAGGCCACCGAATATAGATCTATATATCTTTCGGCTGTGGTCTCGGTACGTTGCTGTATGAGCCGCGGCCCGTGAACTTTAAAAATCACGTCCCGGTGGTGGCCTGGCCTATGTCGTTGCCAGAAGTGTGATTATGGCTAAGTTTTACCTTAAATAAAAGTGCTGACAGAAAAAAGTGCGGACAGAAAAAATTGCGGATAGAAAAAAAGTGCGGATAGAAAAAAGCGCTGACAGAAAAAATTGCGGATAGAAAAAATTGCGGATAGAAAAAACTGCGGACAGAAAAAATTGTGGACAGAAAAAGTGGGACAGAAAAAATTGCGGACAGAAGAAAGTGCGGGCAGAAAAAGTGCGGACAGAAAAAGTGCGGACAGAAAAAATGCGGACAGAATAAAACTGCGGACAGAAAAAATTGCGGACAGAAGAAAGTGCGGACAGAAAAAAGTGCGGACAGAAAAAAGTGCGGACAGAAGAAAGTGCGGACAGAAAAAAGTGCGGACAGAAAAAGGTGCGGACAGAATAAAGTGCAGACTGACAGACAAAGCCACCACAATAGTTTTCTTTTACAGAAAACTAAAACAACTGCAAAATTTTTTTTTTTTTTTTCTCCGGGATCATAATAATTTTATCCGTGGAGAAATGCTTTGTTGTGTTTAGGCCTATTAGTGAGAGATCGTGGGTATTCTATTCCCCAATTGAGCCGGAACGTTTCGGGCACATCCCTTCAATACCCTTCTGAACATTTTGTTCAGTCAAGTATCGTGTAGCTATCAGACGACTGTCGTGGGTCGCAGCATGGTTGAGGAAGGGCATGAAGGCACCGACCTTCTCGCAAATGACATGGTCTGTTATTCAACTCATCAGTGAGAGACCAGAGTTCGATTCCATTTTCTGAAAAGTTTATCATACCCCTGATGACCCGGCAATGAATTGGGCATTACTTGGTGTTAGTTGACTGATTGGTCGCAGGGAGGATAGGGCATAATGCCAGCAACCTCATTCCAAAGAGATTTGTGAGTTTGTTCAGTGAGAACTACTGCCGTGGAAGCCACTATCATAAGAAGCATCGATGTTTCGGAGCAGTAGTCTCATGTCCAGGGCACTAAAGCCCCCGGTGAAGTGTTGTGCCCCCACAGCAGAGGAAATACCCCTAAAACGATGGATGACTCTCTTCAAAAAAAATTATAACCCTCATACTATACAGTCACATACAATATTACAATCCGTTAATCTTATATAAACCACCATAATCGTCATGGCTGGTTGGCAAATCCCTGAGATGTATGCTAGTATTGCACCATTCCCGTTTTTTTTTTTTTTTGCCATGCCCCTAGGTTAGGTTAAGGTTAGAGAAAAGTTGACATATATCCTTGTGGTTTTGAATGGAGACGGCCGTTCTTGGCGTACGTAAGAGAACACGAGTAGGCCTATATAAAAAGGGATCTTTCCTAGTTAGTTATCCCGTAGGGGATGACCGTTAAAAACATAAACAAATACCATAAAGATAATGACCCCCAAGAAATATTAGTCCTAGATAACGACCCCCGAACTTTACTGTGGGCCACTATCTAGGAAAGATCCAAAAAAAGGAATCTGGATGTTTCGGTAATTAAAGAAATATCAAAGAACTGAGTGAGTTACCAGGATGTACAAATAATGAAACATTTATAGGCGTGTGTAGTATAATAGAAAGTCTGGATGAGTGAAGGACTTAAAGCTGTGAGTATTTTAGAGTGATAATTCATTATTATTATTATTATTATTATACCAGGAAAGAGCATGGTAGAATTTTGACTGGTGAAGTAAGCAGGGAAAGGGGTTAACTACTTGTCACGAAACATTATATTATTCGAAGTGGTATTATATTGGTTTTCACATACTTTTTAACAGTAGTTTTATTTCATCATCATTGTAGGTATTGTTACAGTAAAATGACCGTCATCATTGAGATGTAAATAATTTATTACTGCATTTTCAGTCAGCATAGGTTGGTACGCATTATCTTCCTACACACAGGTTTGTGGTGGTCTCGTTGACGATTCAAGTGGTGTTGGTGGAGGTTTTGTTTCGCGTTTCTCTTTGAATATATTTGTAACTACTTGGTGAAAACGTCAGAAAATGCCAGAAAATCATACAAATGAATCTCCATCTCCTGTTACAGGACCCAGCACAGGGAAGGAAGCAGGCGAAAGTGCGCCCATTCTTCCTGGTACGTTAGTGTGTCTTGGCTGTCAGAAGCGACGTCAACGCCATCTTCGTCAGAAGGAAGCGAGTGATTTTGTTGACGGTGTGAATCTCCGTTTGGTGAACCTGACTTCAATTAGTACTATAGCCAGTTTATGAAGCTGGGAGAGGAAATTTGATGTTGAAGACAGTGAAGGAAGTTGAGCTGATGGTGATAGAAAAGTCAGAGCCAGCCTACACCGTAGACCCTCACAGATACTGAAGGAAATTGCACTGTGCCCAACGGAAACTTCAGAAAGCCCATTTCTCCACACCGCCGTCGCTACCTAACTTAACTTCGTAAGTTAACTTCATAATAGGCCTACTGGTGATGATATGGCCACGGTCCCGATGGTATGACGAGTCCTGATGATGAGGAGGTCCTGTGTCAAGTGATAGTGCTCTTGACGATGATAACAGGATGGTGGCTCCTTGTTAGGCCTACTGGTTTTGATAAAACGGCGTGGCCACCGACCTTACCTGGCTTAAATGAATATTGGGTGGGCCTACGTTAGTGTGGCAACCGAAAACTTTTATGGCTGCCAAGGAAATTGACTCTTGGCGCCTGGCTTCAAAAGGTTGGAGGTACAGCCATCAATGTCGTTTTTTGATCAAGACTACGATCTCCTGAATTCGTAAAGACGGCGTAAGTGTTAAAATATTTCCTTTTTTTTATATGAATTTTCGTTGACATTCATTTTTTTTTCAATGCCTGCTGTTGTATTGAGTGTGGATGCAACTTCATATTTTACAATTCGTTAGGCCTATGTGCATTTAAAAAACAAAAAGTGTTGCTTGTGGGAGGCGTGTATTGTTTTTGTTGAAAATAAAGTGTTTTTCACGGACTTGTATAATTAATGAGAATGAAGTGATTAGGTTATAATTAATGGGAATGAAATGATTAGGTTATAATTCATGAGAATGAAATGATTAGGCTTTAATTAATAAGAATGAAATGATTGGGTTTTAAACAATGAGAGTGAAGTGATTAAGTTATAGTAAATGAGAATGAAGCGGTTAGGCTTTCATGAGAATGAAATGATTTGTTACAATTAATGGGAATGAGAAGGAAATGATTGTTATAATTAATGAGAATGAAACGATTAGGTTAGGTGCCGGATTAAAGCCACAGATATGATAATTCCCAATTCACTAGGCCTATAAGGGTGTGCTATTAGTGTTTTTAGTGGGTTGGTTCCTCGTATTTATGTAGAAAAGGGTGTTATATATATATATATATATATATATATATATATATATATATATATATATATATATATATATATATATATATATATATATATATATATATATATATATATATATATATATATATATATATATATATATATATATTATGTAACGGGTTAAGATCTTGAAGAAAATTTGCTTAATGTTTCATGTATTAAAAAAATGTGTACAGCAATAACGAAATTATATTATTCCATCTTCAAAGGTTCAAGAAGATGCAATGCATTATTGCCTAATGCAGTTCATGCATTTTAATACAGTTTTATCTATTTATGAATTTATTAATTTAGTTTTTATTTTTTTTTAATAAGTGGGATCTCTTCTTTCTTTATTTCCTTTTACCTTCTCTTACTTCCTAATGAGCACCATATTCTTGGGAAGCTTGAATTTCAAGTCAATGGCCCCTGTGGTGGGCTTGTTCCATATGAATAGGGTTCATCTTCTGAATAATAATAATAATAATAATAATAATAATAATAATAATAATAATAATAATAATAATAATAATAATAATAATAATAATAATAAAGTTGACTTAACCTTTATCATTCCCATTTCTTCGACGCTGTAACAGACATTTCAACTTTTGTACAGTATAAAGGTTTGTTTTTGTTTTCCTAAAAAAAAGATTCCTGTTGCCACCTCGTCCTTGCAATATGTGGCAAGTGATCAGATTAAAAAAAAAAAAAAAAAAAAGACTATCAAAGATTAAGTAAATCAAGTGAGGTACTGAAATCTCTGCAAAAAAAGTTCAAAATAAAAAGTGTCTTGGTAAATAAATACTGGAATTGGGGAATTTGTGATTGGACTGTTTAGGCCTATTTCCTCTATTGGTGGTAGGATAAAAAAAAAAAAAGTGTTTTAGGTAAATAAATAGTGGAATTGGGAATTTGTAATTGGACTGTTTAGGCCTATCTCCTTTATTGGTGATGGGACAAAAAAGAGTGTCTAGGTAAATAAATACTGGAATTGGGGCATTTGTAATTGGACTGTTTAGGCCTATATCCTTTACTGGTGGTTGGATGAAAGAGTGTCTAGGTAAATAAATACTGGAATTGGGAATTTGTGACTGGACTGTTTAGGCCTATCTACTTTATTGGTAGTAGGATAAAAAGAGAGTGTCTAGGTAAATAAATACTGGAATTGGGAGTTTGTGATTGGACTGTTTAGGCCTATCTCCTTTGTTGGTAGTAGGATAAAAAGAGTGTCTAGGTAAATAAATACTGGAATTGGGGCATTTGTAATTGGACTGTTTAGGCCTACCTCCTTTATTGGTTTTAGGTGTGCATGGTGGATGTAAATTCAAGAGAGTAGGTGGAAACTTCACATGAAATGTTTACAAAGAAATACGGTCTTATGCAGGGATAGAGGCTAGAAATTGTTGAAGTATAGTAATGTGGGCAAAAAGGTAGACATAGTGAGATGACAGAGTGATGCTTCGTCACAAGGAGAAAATAGGGTGATACTTTGGCTTGTTATCTAGGCGTCACCTACTCCGAGGTGCTAGTACTAAACGCCGTGTGGTGAATGTAAAGTATAGACGGCCGCTCGAAGATATCGTTTATTAATGTAATTTGTCGACCACACAGTATAGAAATGGGTGTAAATAATGATTCCCGAGGGCCAGTACTAAACACGGCGTCCCAAGGAGCTTCCGCCATGTTTAGTACTAGCACCTCGGAGTAGGTGACGCATAGATAACAGGCCAAAGTAGCACCAAAAACAGGTTGAAGATAAAATAAGTTAAAAGGGAAAACTTAATTACAGGAAGTAGGAGAGGCGCAGAAGGTGCTGATGCTTGCAAGCAAGGGCTTTCAAATGCAGCTAAAGCAGGAATGAGTTCAGCAACTATGGGACTTTGCTTTCCAAGTATTCATTCTCGACTGAGCTGTTAGGAATGAACGCTCCAACAATTTTAGACTTTTTTTTCTTTAAAACCACCTAATATAAAAGAGTTCATTTTGTCGTCAGGTGACTCAAAGGAAAACTTTAAACTTCAGGCAGTGTTTTTTACAACACCTTGAGACTGGGACGCTAATTTTTACTTTCATTTCCTAGGTTTTGTCATAACTTTACCAAAGGTTTGGTTTTTCGTGGTTTGCGAACGGAAATGCAGATTTTTCCTCTTGTCTCTGTCTATCTCACCTAATCAAGTACCATTTAAATGCCTCTGTCGAAGAACATTTAGAGAGAGAGAGAGAGAGAGAGAGAGAGAGAGAGAGAGAGAGAGAGCATGAGTCAGAAAAACACAAGTTCTGGATTGCTGTCGGTGACTTTGAGATTTTGAAGATGCAAAAACGCTCTCTCTCTCTCTCTCTCTCTCTCTCTCTCTCTCTCTCTCTCTCTCTCTCTCTCTCTCAGAGAAAGCCCT
>NC_089756.1:32913761-32916261 GCF_040412425.1 Macrobrachium rosenbergii | reverse complement strand
ATCTATCTTTCGGTGGTCCTGGAATAATGATGCCAGCCGCGGTCCATGAAACCACGGCCCGGTATCTTTCGATTATGCCTAACACAACCTTAAATAAAATAAAAACTGCTGAGGCTAGGGCTAATTTGGTATGTTTGATGATTGGAGGGTGCGTGGTCGACATACCAATTTGCAGCCCTCTAGCCTCAGTAGTTTTTAAGATCTGAGGCGGACAGAAAAAAGTGGACAGAATAAAGTTCGAACGGACATACAAAGCCAGGACAATAGTTTTTCTTTTACAGAAAACTAAAAACCAGAGAGTTACAAATGTTAAGCAACATATATATATATATATATATATATATATATATATATATATATATATATATATATATATATATATATATATATATATATATATATATATATATATATATATATATATATATATATATATATATAGCCAACTTCCGTCATTACCGAACTGCCAATATTAACAAAAATTGTTCAGTATTCAACGACCTGACAATATTGTTAAGGTTGGTTGCTTGAATTACATAGCAGGGCAGTAAACTGTCAAACTTATAGTTACCATCACTTAGGTTAAAATTAGGTAATGGCCCCGTGAGAGCAGCCTCAATGTCTTCCTATTCTGTGTATTGTTTGTTTTAAATAACAATTTATCGTTCTGCTTGATGATAAGAGCATGAATAAGCATTATTCGCATCTCCCCTTCTTATTGCATATGTGTGTTCCCTCAATCGCTGATCAACAGACCTTCCTGATTCCCATATACAGCCATTTTTACAATCTGCACAATGGACATGGTACACTCCCTTATTGTTTTCATCCCCGGCGTTACAATGATTGTTGTTCAGGCTTTTAGTTTTGTGTAAAAGAAAAGCCATTGAGTTGGCTTTGTTTGTCCGTCCAAACTTTTTTCTGTCCGCCCTCAGATCTTAAAAACTACTGAGGCCAGAGGGCTGAAAATTGATATGTTGATCATCCACCCTCCAATCATCAAACATACCAAATTGCATCCCTCTAGCCTCAGCAGTTTTTATTTTATTTAAGGTTAAAGTTAGTCATAATCTTGCTTCTGGCAACGATATAGGATAGGCCACCACCGGGCCGTGGTTGGATTTTCATTGGCCGCGGCTCATACAGCACCATACCGAAACCACCGAAAGATAGATCCATTTTCGGTGGCCTTGATTATACGCTGTAGCGGCTGTGCAGAAAACTCGATTGCGCCGAAGACACTTCGGCGCATTTTTTACTTGTTTCCTATTGTAAACGGATAACTGCAGGCAACATTAGCATTTACCTTTCTTAAGTCAGACACCAATCCATCATTACTTTTGCAATATGACAAGTTGGCGTCAGGTTTAATATAAATTTCATCAACTTAGACCACTGTTAGTGTCTTTATTCTCTTCATACGTCTTCCCCGAAGTTGTCGAGAGAGAGAGAGAGAGAGAGAGAGAGAGAGAGAGAGAGAGACACTTCCTCCCTCTCTCCCTCTCTCCACCAATCCTAGTCATCTCTTAATGCACAGCAACCCATATACAGATATATCTTCCCGCCCACGAACCCTGGTGCTCTCAATGGATCTTCCGCCTGGCTGGGAAGAGGCGTTAAATCCAATGAAAACTGAGTTGTAGTGATAAATCCGTTTTCTTCACGGTCACTTTGGGACCACCGCTGCTGTAGTTCATTCAGAGAGAGAGAGAGAGAGAGAGAGAGAGAGAGAGAGAGAGAGAGAGAGAGAGAACGCTGTTGTTCTCTATTATAGAAGGATAAGGAGAGGGAGAGAGTGCGGCCTATTAGTAATAACGTTTTATTGAAGATACAAATGCAGAGAGAGAGAGAGAGAGAGAGAGAGAGAGAGAGAGAGAGAGAGAGAGAGAGAGTAGCGTTCTGTTAGACGTAGCTATACAGCGAAAGGGAGAGAGTGCGGCCTATCAGTGATAGTGTTTTATTGAATATGTAGATGCAGAGAGAGAGAGAGAGAGAGAGAGAGAGAGAGAGAGAGAGAGAGAGAGAAAGCAGGGCCAATCGGCGACCGTGTTTAATAAATATAACGAAAGAGGGAGCCGAATAAACACAGAGAGAGAGAGAGAGAGAGAGAGAGAGAGAGAGAGAGAGAGAGAGAGAGAGATTCTTAATCGTACATGACCAGAGTTTTGGAAGTCCAAAATTTTCTCGACTTCCTTCCAGCCTTCCAGCCACGCCAAAAAAAAAAAAAAAAAAAGAAAATGGATCTTTGCTTAGACCCTCGATTAAAATCTCTTCCTGGAACATGTTCGAATCAAGTTAGATTGGCCAGATAACCTTTATTTCCCTTGGGGGATGGGGGCGCTTCTCCCAGACCCCATGAATTATTAACGACGAAGGAATATTAATCCCAGACTCAGTATCGGTCCCACGGATGCCTGATTGGTCAAGGGGTATCCTATAAGGAGCCAGTGCCTGCATTATTGGTCTTGACCGCAGTCATCTCTCTCTCTCTCTCTCTCTC
>NC_089756.1:32876261-32898761 GCF_040412425.1 Macrobrachium rosenbergii | reverse complement strand
CGGTATAATGCTGTATGAGCCGCGGCCCATGAAACTTTAACCACGGCCCGGTGGTGGCCTGGCCTATATCGTTGCCAGAAGCATGATTATGGCTAAATTTAACCTTAAATAAAACATAAGCCACTGAGGCTAGAAGGCTGCAATTTGGTGTGTTTGATGATTGGAGGGTGGATGATCAGAGTACCAGTTTGCAGCCCTTTAGCCTCGGTAGTTCTTGAGATCTGAGGGCGGACAGAAAAAGTGTGGACAATAAAAAGCGCGGACAGTAAAAAGCGCGGACAGAAAAAAGTGCAGACAAAAAAGAGTGCGGACAGAAAAGTGCAGACAGAAAAAAGTGCGGACGGACAGTCAAAGCCGGCACAATAGCTTTCTTTTACAGAAAACTTAAAGTCGCCGGACCATCTGAACGATTTACCAAATCACGTTCTCATGGTGATCAACTTCGCATATTCATTATTCATGCAACAGACGTGAAAGCAAACAAAGACGAATAAAGACAAAAGAAAAAGTAAAAGTAAAAGGGAATTACAGCAGCGTTCACAACCCGACGCAATAAAAGAAATAAACAAAAATATTTGCATCGTCGAGCGCTCTACCAGTTCCTCCGCAGCCCACATCGGAGTGGTAATATGGCGTCGGTCGTTTCAATCTTTGCAGCTTTTATCACCATCGCGGGGCCATTCAATAGATCTGTAAGCATAGCTCTCAATGGCTTCTCTCTCTCTCTCTCTCTCTCTCTCTCTCTCTCTCTCTCTCTCTCTCTCTCTCGTGCGACGGGAATGGTGCGCGATTTAACTGCAATGGGACCTTGATGGCGGATCATTTAAGTTCTTATTCTTTTTCCGATGCGGCCGAAAAGGTTTCGTTGTATTTTTTTATCGGGTTGGTGTTTGTGTGTGTGTGTGTGTGTCGTTTCTTTTTTTTTGCGTATTTTTTTAAAAAATTATAACGGGGTTCATTGTTATGCATTGTTATGTGCATTCAGGTATGTCAGGGTTTGCGAAATAGGTCACTGGTCACGTACCTTCTTATGTGTGTATATATATGTACGTATACACACGCACATATATATATATATATATATATATATATATATATATATATATATATATATATATATATATATATATATATATATATATATATAATATATATATATATATATATATATATATATATATATATATATATATATATATATATATATATATATGATTATAATAATCCGTTCCCAATGAACCCCATTAGCAGTCATCTCCTGAAACATTACTAGCCTCATTGCATATTGAACCCCTACATACATTGCCCCCTCACCTCTTATTTTGTAGGCAATCTCTTGCACCTTTCACTTAAAGTCATTTCTGTTCCAGTGTTCCCCTAACATGCCATTTTTGAAAAATGTTTGTCTCTGACTCACTCTCTTTCTTTTTACCACTCCTGAATTGCAGCCTCGTATCACCAGCCCACCACCCTCCTATTCTCTCGGTATGACCAGACCATCTCTAAGCACTTTTGTGTGTTGTTTCGCTCATGCTACCCTTTTACCAATAATGAGTAATATTTTTATTATCAAAATGCAAAAGAGAAAGAATTCTGATGCACTTCTTTTTTGCATATTAACTAACCGAGGTCTTTTATGAATGTGGAATCATGACAGTTGATGTTCTCAAAATTTTATTATTTCTATAATAGATTTTTAAATTTTTTCCCCATTTTTATATATATCATTTATGTCCTTATCGAAATCTTCTGTGTTATTATTTTGTCATTATCAAAATCTTTCAGTATTATTATTTTGTCATTATCGAAATCTTCAGTATTATTATTTTGTCATTATCTAAATCTTCAGTATTATTATTTTGTCAATATCGAAATCTTCAGCATTATTGTTTTGTCATTATCGAAATCTTCAGTATTATTATTTTGTCATTACCTAAATCTTCAGTAGTATTATTTTGTCATTATCTAAATCTTCAGCAGTATTATTTTGTCATTATCTAAATCTTCAGCAGTATTATTTTGTCATTATCGAAATCTTCAGTATTATTATTTTGTCATTATCGAAATCTTCAGCACTATCATTTTGTCGTTAGTTTTCATGGGTGGGGGCCCACGTGCCCAGGTGCCCCCGCCCCCACCCCTGGGTCCACCAGTGGGGAAAGTACACTATTACAGCGCAGGTGGGAAAGCAGCCAGGTGCAAAGAGGGGAAGGAGGAGAAAGCGCACGCGGAAGAAAGTAATGACGGTTTATTTGCTCTTCCGCGTAATGGACGGCCGCGCTTTCTTTAGGGAAAGCTCTTCAAAAGCAGGCCTGGTGCGTTTTCATGCCTCCCGTTCCTGCTGTCTTTACCGTAGAGGATTCAGCTCTCTCTCTCTCTCTCTCTCTCTCTCTCTCTCTCTCTCTCTCTCTCTCTCTCTCTCTCTCGCCATACTTTATTCTCTCGTGAAAACTTCTGTCTCTCTCTCTATACTTCATTCTCTCGAGTAAACTTTCTCTCAGCATATTTCACCCTCACTGTCTCTCCTATTCTTAATTAATTCTCTCTCTCTCTCTCTCTCTCTCTCTCTCTCTCTCTCTGTGGCTCTCATTTTCTCTTCTCTCCATCCTTCATAACCCCCTCCCCCCATCTTCTTCCTCTTGCATACTTCCTCTTGCTCTTTCTCAATGCTGCACACCCACTATTTACCTCTTTTTCTCTCCCTCACTCACCCTCCGTTCTCCCCACCCTCACACCCATCCCCTCTCTCCTCTCCACCCCACACCCTCCCTCCTCTCATTTATTGCTTCCTATCTCCCCACGGGGTCTATTATTCCTCGTTCCTTCTTCACTGCCTCTTTTTCTTCCTCTTTCTTTCCTTCCTACTTTCTTTCCTTCCTCCTTTCTTTTCTAACTTTTTTTTCCTTTCTCTTTATCTTCCTCCTCTTTATCTTCCTCCTTTCTTTCCTTCCTCTTTATCTTCCTCCTTTCTTTCCTTCCCCCTTTCTTTCTTTCTTCCTTTCTTCCCTTCCTTTCTTTCCTTCCTTCCTTTCTTTCCTTCCTACTTTCTTTCCTTCCTAATTTCCTTCCTAATTTCCTTCCTCCTTTCTTTTTCCTTCCTAATTTCCTTCCTCCTTTGTTTCCTTGCTTCCTTTTTCCTTCCTCTTTTCCTAGCTTCCTCTTTTTTTCCTTCCTGTTTTTCCTAGTTTCCTCCTTTTTCCTTCCTGTTTTCCTAGTTTCCTCCTTACTTTCCTTCCTTTATTGTCAAATTTTTCCTTGCTCGTTTCTTTCCCTTCCTCCTTTCTTAGCTCCTTTCCTCTTTTTCCCTTTTCCCCTTCCTTTCCTTCCTTCTTCTCCGTCCTCCCTTCCTCTCCCTTCTTCCTCCTATCCTTCCTTGTTCCTCCTCCTCCTCCTCCTCACTGCGTGGCAGAATCCTCAGGTGGCTTCTTATCCGGTTCACAAAGGCGCCACCATTAGCCCAGACAGCGGCCCTCGGCCGCCGCTCAAATGACTCATTGTTCCGGGCCACAAAAGCCACGTAATTCGACTTTTGTTGGCGAAGCCCTTTACGTCAACACATCGCCCCGGGAATGTTACGGCGGAGGCTTTCCTCCCTTCGGGAGAGGATGGGAGGAAGGGGCAGTTCGACTGAGTGACTCCTCGAAGGCGGGCTTGGCAGTCGTCAGTTAGGCAGTTAGGCAGTTCGTGCCGTATAGGTGCTTATAATAGCTGCTAGCTGTGGTGCCAGTTGAAGGGTTGGATGAATAAGGGGAGCAGAATGATATGGCTGCCAGTGTTGTATACATACAGTATATATACACACACACACACACACACATATATATATATATATATATATATATATATATATATATATACAGTATATATATGCATATATACATATACATATATATATTATACATATATATATATATATATATATACATATATATATATATATATATTATACATATATATACATATATATATATATATTAAATAGTAATACAGTCTACTATATAATTGTGGATTTTTATTACACAAATTGTTTTTCACGAGATTATGAATTTTTTAACATTATTATTATTATTATTATTATTATTATTATTATTAGTAGTAGTAGTATTAGTAGTAGTAGTAGTAGTAGTAGTAGTAGTAGTAGTAGTAGCAGTTAAGTGTACTAGCATTAGTAGTAGTATGAATAATTGTAAATTGTGCATATCAAGGTCTATAGCACACTTCATTTGCAGTAAAGGTGAACTAAGTAATGTTTTAATGACACTTCCTTTGGCAATCAGAATTTCTTAATAATTTAGTAAACGATTAAAAGAAAATTATATTTTTGGCCACTATAAACTAGTAAAAATGCGCCGAAGTTTCGTTGGCGCAATCGATTTTTCTGTACAGCCGCTACAGCGTGTAATCAAGGCCACCGAAAATAGATCTTTTTCGCGGCAGCGGCCCATGAAACTTTAACCACGTGCCGGTGGTGGCCTGGCCTTTCGTTTTCAAAAGCACGAGTATGGCAAATTTCAACTTTAAATAAAATAAAAACTACTGAGGCTAGAGGGCTGGAATTTGGTATGTTTGATGACTAGAGAGTGGAAGATCAACATAACAATTTGCAGCCCTCAGCCTCAGTAGTTTTTAAGATCTGAAGGCGGACAGAAAAAGTGCGGACGGACAGACAAAGCCTGCACAAGAGTTTTTTTTACAGAAAGCTAAAATGACGAGAATTATCGACTTGCGGAATTTTAATAAAAACACGCTGCGTATGATAATCATTATTAATTATATTCGTTATTTTTCCTCGATACAAATTGACCTTATTGGCTGAAACGGAATTCTGTCAGAAAACGCCAAACGAGATTATATAACGAAGCAATAAATATCAATTCTCTGCTTGATGTCACACAAAAAAAAAAAAAAAAAAATCAGTAAAATTACAAAATTGAAACGACATATTTTCGATGAAATTTGATGAAAACATCTACGTAATTAAAAAAATAAACACGAGTATCAATTTCATTTAATCTCCCATGAAATTGTCTCTTCGGGAAAAAACCCTAAGTATGAAAAATTAAGTGAAATGCTAGCCTTTATTTAATTTGGTCCATCTCAAGATGGAAAACGTTTTCTCACCGAGGTAAAAATGAAGTAATATTAGTCAGGTTTCTTGAGCAAGAGGAGAGAAAACACTAATAAAATAGATCTTCTCTTTTCTTAATGGGTTTCTGCTTGAGCAAAAAATAGTAACTTTGTAAAAGACGTCTATCTTGTGAGTTCAATCACGCAAAAATATTGCAGTATAAAATATATAAGACTGTTTTCAATAAATGTGTTGCTTCCTGACGTTTGTCTTCGAGGAGGATTATAAATTGCTGTGAATATTTGTTCAGAAAATAGAATTCGGTCGTTGGATTTACAAGAATTTAAAAAAAAAAATTATCATTACGAGACTTTCGCATGGAGCAAAAATGAAGGTAAAAATTAAAAGCTTAGGTTCCACGTCAGGTCATGTTCATTTAATAAAGATTAAATGAGGGAGAGAGAGAGAGAGAGAGAGAGAGAGAGAGAGAGAGAGAGAGAGAGAGAGAGAAAGAGAGAGAGAGTTAATATTAGTGCAATTACTGCAATTGAAGATACCCATGAGAGTAGGAGTGAATGCATTTCATAAATGAAGCAGACTAAATTATGAGATATGACAGACATGGAGAGAGAGAGAGAGAGAGAGAGAGAGAGAGAGAGAGAGAGAGAGAGAGAGAGAGAGAGAGAGAGATGCCTTACAGAGTCGAATGTTGTACAAATAAAAGCCTTTTTGGTGTGGAAGAAAAAACGGACCAAAACGAACGATTTTAGATTAAAAATCGAAAAGAATATCAAATGCAGAGTCCATAGCAGTATTTTGGTCATCAGTCCCCCCATAGTTCTGAATAGCATTCATTATCTGAATGGCATGACCTACCTTACCAAGAAAAGGCTGGACTTCTATTCAGTCTTTCATTCACCCTTCAGTCTTTCATATTACTGTTGGGCTTCCCTTGCTTTGCCTGGGAAGAGGGGGTGGATGGAGTTTGAAAGCTTTTGTTGTTGGGAATTCAATGGAATGCGCTTTAAATAGCAAGGGAAAAACAGTGGATAAAAGATCAGAGGTAACGGGTACTGCTGAGATATATATATATATATATATATATATATATATATATATATATATATATATATATATATATATATATATATGTATGAATGTATGTATGTTTGCATTCTTAAATTTTAGTTGGTTATGCTTTGCATACGTTCTTTGCAGATGCTTTGTTATAGTATTTGCATGGCACTGTGTATTGAATACAATGTTTATACAACGGCCTTGAGTCTGATATATATATATATATATATATATATATATATATATATATATATATATATATATATATATATATATATATATATATACACATACACACACACACACACACACACACACACAGATGTATGAACACATTTCCATTATATCCGTTTCTTAGAATGCATTTGTAGAGCACTTCAGTGGCAAAACTATATTGTTCACATGTAATGAATAAAGGGAGAGGTCAAAGTGAAAACCTTAGGTATGGAAGATACAAAATGTACCACCAATATCAAACAGATGTGAACATCAGAATGGAAACTTGAACTGAATTCAGAGGGAAAAAGGAATTTAAAAAAAAATGTAGAAAGAAAAAATATATTAACTTTTGGTTTATTAATAGGATTAGGGTAAACATCTGTGATGATACAGCAATGGAGTCTCGAATTGCTCTACTTGATAATTATTATTACAAAAAATAATAAAAGCTGATGATATTCGTTTATTATAATCGTATCAGATTCAGACGCTGTATTCAGTTCACTGGGCAATACAAAAGGGAGACATGGAGAAGTTACAAAAGACTCTACTTACAAAAAATTCAAGTACAAAATTTGAAAATACAAAGAGAGAATAATAGAAAGTTAACAACCGAACACAGGGGAAACGTGACGTTGCTTTTTTTTTTTTTTTTTTTTTTTTTGATAAATGGCCTCGTTCGAAGAAGAATGGCAATGTCTACCGCACCGAAATCTTTTGTGATCTCTTTTGGTGGGGTCAGCATTCGGCCAGGGGTGGTTAGGTACCTGACCACCCCCCACCCCCTTCCCCCCCCTCCCACGCCCCATCACCCCACACTCTCTCTCCCTCCACCCTTCCTCTCCTTCCATCTCCCTCCCTCCCTCCTCCTCGTTTATATATAAGTTCATCTCTCCTCCCTCCCTCCTCCATCCTTCTCCCCCCTCTTCATCCTCTTCTCTCATCTCTTCTCCTCCACACCCCTCGCATATATAAGTTCATCTCTTTTTTATTTATAAAGGTCTTCTCTTCCCATATAAGTCTCTCTCTCTCTTCTCTCTCTTCTCTCTCTCTCTCTCTCTCTCCTCGTTTATATATAAGTTCATCTCTCTGTTTTATTTATAAGGTCTTCTCTTCTCATTTATATATAAGTTCATCTATCTAATTTATAATCTCTCTCTCTTCTATCTCTCTCTCTCTCTCTCTCTCTCCTCGTTTATATATTCAGTTTTATTTATAAGATCATCTTCTGTTTATATATAAGTATTTATTTATAAGGTCTTCTCTTTCCATTCTCTCTCTTTATATCTCTCTCTCTCTCTCTCCTCGTTTATATATGTTCATCTCTGTTTTATTTATATCTTTGCTCTTCCCATTCTCTCTCTCTCTCTCTCTCTCTCTCTCTCTCTCTCTCTCTCTCTCGTTTATATATAAGTTCATCTCTCTGTTTTATTTATAAGATCTTCTCTCTCTCTCTCTCTCTCTCTCTCTCTCTCTCTCTCTCTCTCTCTCTCTCTCTCTCTCTCTCTCTCTCTCTCTCCTCGTTTATATATAAGTTCATCTCTGTTTTATTTATAAGGTCTTCTTCCCCATTCTCTCTCTCTCTCTCTCTCTCTCTCTCTCTCTCTCTCTCTCTCTCTCTCCCTGTTTTATTTATAAGATCTTCTCTCTCCTCTCTCCTATATAAGTTCATCTCTCTGTTTTATTTATAAGGTCTTCTTCCCATTTCTTCTCTCTCTCTCTCTCTCTCTTCTCTCTCTTCTCACCCCCCTCATGACTGATTATCCGATTATCCGACATATTCTCGGGTGGAGGTTAAATCTTGATTGGGCAGTTAGAGAGAGAACGGCCAGGGTCGAATGCGACCATTTTCGACTTTTTCTGCTTCGCTCAAAAACTAAAATTGACTTTTTTTTTTTTTTTTTTTTTATTTCATGGGTCGCTTGGTAGACGATTGAACTGATTTGTTGTTGTTGTTGTTGTTATTGTTATTGTTGTTGAAATGAAAACTGCTGCATTTAAGACTTCTGTGCGAATTAAATGCAGCTGATAGCTCTCAATTTCATTCAACTAATACCTGTTTAAAATAGGTTCTTCTGCCGATAAATTTATTATTATTATTATTATTATTATTATTATTATTATTATTATTATTATTATTATTATTATTATTATTATTATTATTATTATTCATTATATTATTTATCATTTTCATGAGAGTAATCAGAAATTATTCGACTTTCTCTCTCTCTCTCTCTTATTATTATTATTATTATTATTATTATTATTATTATTATTATTATTATTATTATTATTACTGATGATGGTAATTTAAATAAAACTCGTAAAGACTTAAATTTTATCTTTTCCACTCCTCTTCTAATCTCTCTGAAAATTTATTATATTATTATTATTGATGATAATGTTAGACATCATTACTTAGAGTTATCTTTTCCATGGTTCTGATTAGAAATTATTCTCTCTCTCTCTCTCTCTCCTCTCTCTCTCTCTCTCTCTCTTCTTATTATCCCTATGATTATTAGATTATTATTATTATTAGTTACGTTTTTTTACTGATAAATCTGGTTTTGGGATTTATCTTTAAATAGGTGAGAATTACTTTTCTTTTATAAATCTGGTTCTTTTTTATAATTATTGAAATGGCGTCAATTAGAGTTATCTTTAGGAATTATCCATAATTCCTCATCAGTAACTTTTTACTTTTAAAATGGCGTCATTGAGAATTATCTATTTGTTGTTTTTTGTAAGCCCTTCTTTGGCTGAGTCAGAGAGCTGGACTGTCACCCGATGGGCCGGAGTTCAATTCCCCAGCCGGATGATGACGAGTTAGAGGAATTTATTTCTGGTGATAGAAATTCATTTTTCTCGCTATAATGTGGTTCGATTCCACAATAAGCTGTAGGCCCCCGTTGCTAAGTAACCAGTTGGTTCTTAGCCACGTATATAAGTCTAATCCTTCGGGCCAGCCTTAGAGAGCTGTTAATCAGCTCAGTGGTCTGGTAAAACTAAGGTATACTTTTCTCTCTCTCTCTCTCTCTCTCTCTGTCGTAACGTAAAGAAAAAACAAATATAGAAGTTAGAGCCACGTCTCACAACACGTCACCTCGTTGACGGTCCAAGGATCACTGAGATTCTTGCTGATAATCTTTAATCTCTATTCTAACTTAGTCTCTGTTGCTGAGTTATTCTTGTTGACAGCAGGAGTAGCGAAAGTTCAGGTGTTTAGCACACGTCAGGTTGTGTTAAAAGAAGTTAAAACATTATTTGTATGTTTAATAGGTGTACATATATATATATATATATATATATATATATATATATATATATATATATATATACATATATATATATATATATATATATATATATATATATATATATATATACATATATATATATATATATATATATATATATATATATGCATGTGTGTGTGTTTGTTTGTCTGTGTGGTATATATATGTATGTGTGTGTGTGGAGTGTGTGTGTGTGTGTGTGTGTGTGTGTGTGTGTGTGTGTGTATTCACACACACACGCACGCACACACACGCACCTGCGCACACAGACACAGACACACATATATACATAGCTCTCTCTATATTTTATATATATCTCTCTATATATATATACTCTCTCTCTCTCTCTCTCTCTCTACTCTCTCTCTCTCTCTCTCTCTCTCTCTCTCTCTCTCTCTATAAATATATCTCTCTCTCTCTCTCTCTCTCCTCTATCTCCCCTGCTCTAAATATACTCTCTCTCTATCTCTATATATACTCTCTTTCTCTCTATATGTATTTATATATCTATATATACTCATGTATTCTCTCTCTCTCTCTCTCTCTCTATACTCTCTCTCTCTCTCTCTCTATCTCTCTCTCTCTCTCTCTCCTCTCTCTCTTCCATCTCTCTCTCTCTCTCTCTCTCTCTCTCTCTCTCTCCCATCTAAATATATATATATATATATATATATATATATATATAATGTGTTTATATATATATATATATATATATATATATATATATATATATATATATATATGTATTTATATATATATATAAAATTTAAATTATTTTAAAATTAATATATATAAATATTTTTAATATAAAAAATATAAAATAATATTTAATTATAAAATTTTTCCTTTGACGATCTGGATCCACCCTCATTCTCGCCAATGGCATACTGAAAGGGGGTTTATTTTTGAGGGGGGGGCCTTCCCCCTTCTCCTCCACAGCCGGCCAAAGAGAGAGATGGAATTCGTAATATGACCCTCATTGAGCGCCTCCAGTCAGTGAAGCCTCCTCATTTTCCTGATTTGGGAAAAAAAAGGTTTTGGTTCTTGTCCAAAAACCAAAGGCCTTTCCTCCATGTTTTAAACGTCCTCAATTCAAGCAGGGCTTCAATCTTGAGGCTCGATGGTAATTCCTTTATTCCGGTGCGCCCTTTCATGCTTAGTCCCTGCCTGGGGCAAATTTTTGCTTTCATTAAATTCGGTTCTTCGCCCGCCATTTGCCCCTGTATTTCAAGTTCGATCTTCGTATCCCTTTTTTTTTAGGCTTAAATTTAGGTTCTTACCCGCCCAGGGTTTTTCCACAGGAATCAGGGATTTTATAAATGCATCCCCTTAATAAAGCGGCTAAAATCCTCCAATCACTCTCTCAACAACTTCAATTTTAGTGGCCGTGGTAAATTCCGCTTTATTCCGGGGGTTTCCCCTCTTGTGCCCCTGCCACAATGGGCCCCAAAAAATTTTCTATTTTGGGCTTAAAAATTAGGGTTTTTCCCCCCGGGGGGTTAACCCCGAGTTTCAAAATTGATCAATATGCTGCCCCTCCCCTCTTGGATATATTAGGCTATTTCGGGTTTAGCCGCGCCGGGTTTTCCCAATAATAAGTGGGTTTGCAATTTATAAAGTTCCTTGAATCATAAACTTTTTTTGGCGCCGTGGTTTTCCCTTTGATTTGGGCTTTTCCCGTTCCCCCGGGGGTTCCCTTGGGATGGGAAGGGTCAACCCATATTCTTAGGCCCCGCCTCCCCAAACCTTAGTCTTTTATCAAGCCCAAAATCTTCCGCGTTCCTGGGGGGTGTCCCTCACAAACTATTCCCTTCGTAATCATTAATGTCTCTTCCTTTTTCCTCAAACCAAAGTTGTCGCCTTGAGAGCCCCAAGGACAAGTATCTTTGAGGTTTTTCCCTTTTCGATTTTCCCCAGGAGCTGGAGCAGATTAGCCTTATTTTGTGATGAGGTCTTCTCATTTCGGGGCAAGGAGTTTTTTGCCAGGCTTTTGGGCTCGGAACTGGCTTTCCGGCCTGTTTGTTTGGGTCGTTCCTGAGGTGTTATTCGTCGGTGGAGGGGGGCCACAGTCGTTTGAGGTTTCCCAGGGAGAGAGAGAGGTTTTTTTCCCATTTTTTTTTGGGCGGCTGTTTTGTGTTAACCTAGTCTTTTTCTAACTTTCCTTTCCTTATTTGAGGGGTTCCTGCTTTTATTCCTTTTTTCTTTGAGCATGGTTTTATTTCCAAGGCGCGATCTTCTTACCTGGTTTTCTCTTCTTGGATCTTTAATTTGATGGTTTCTTCCATCCTGCTCATGGTCCGAACTGTCCTTGTCTGTCGTTCAATTCTGGGGACAATCCTCTTCATTGCATCACTTGGCCATTGCTTTTTCTTTTGCTCAATATTTTACTTTCCTTATCGGACGGATTAAATTTTTCAAAAAGAATTCATTTCCGCGGGGATTTCACCGCAAAATTGTTTTTGTTTTGTGTTTTCGTGCTTTTTTCCTTCCAAATGTTAAATTTTTGGCCCCGTTTCGGGAAGGCAGCCCCAAATTCTAAAATTTCTAATTGAATTTTAAAAGGTTTGGCCGCTCCTTCGAGATTTTAAAGGGGTTTGTTTTCCCCCTGTTTTCTTTAAGGTTAGTCCTCTTCCTTTTTAGTTGGGCTTCAATCCACTGCCATTTTATTTTTAGACTGGGCAGGGCCTCCTTTGGGGAATGCGACCCTGCTTTAAAAAATAAAAGCGTCAGTTTTGTTTCTCACGGGGTTAATTTTTTTTGGCTTTCCCTTTTAAAAATTTCATTTTCCCCTTTCGGCAGCCCTGAAAAATTTGTATCCTTTTCTTGACCGGGCTTTAGGGTTGTCTGTGCTTCTTTTCCATTTTTTCTTGGGTTGGGCCCTACCTTTTTTTTTTTGGTCTTTCTTGCTTTCCCCAAAATTAAGATGTTTCATTTTTTGGTTTTCAAATATGTTTTATTGAAGACTCCTTTCAGAAGTCGTATATGAACGAATTATCTTCCATCAAATATCTGTTAACTCCGTAACTTTCTTTTCCACCCGGGTTTCAATAAAAGAAAGGGAATTGAACCAAATAACCTTCCCTAAAACTTCGTGTAGCACAAAAGATAAGAAAACAACCGGGGGCCCCCGGGAGCCAAAACACGTAACACAAGTTGCAAACTTAGAAAATCTTTAGTTTACAGATTACTGTTTCTATTTATTTTCAAACCGACACAGGCGAGGGCAGTTCCGGACTTTTCTGAGGTGCCTTTTTTTCGCTGTACATACATATACTTACATACATACATGCATATATACACATTCATATACATATATATAGAGATATATAGATATACATGCATATAAGACTTCAGTGGGAAATATATTTTTCATTGACATTTCGGAACGCATAGCAATATGAATATAAATAAAGATTGTCATTCTCACGGTGAAAAAAAAAAAAAATAACGAAGAATACATTTTGCTCCGTACATTTGATTACAAAACGAATGAATGCGAAACTCAAAATGAAATTGCGGAGCAGCGAAGAAATAACAATAAAAGAGATTGAATTGTTACAACAATGAAGATGACAGAGGACGGTTGTGGTTGTTTTTTCATGTTATTGTTATCGACGTCGTTTGTTGTTATTTTTGTTTTTTACAACAAATGTTTATTTGAAATTGGAATGTGCAGGGAAGCCATTTTCATAATGTTCTCCAGCTAAATGGTGCTTTAGGTATAGATAGATAAAATATATATATTTTAAGCAGGAGGCCAAGCTCTGGGACCTATGAGGTCATCATTCAGCGCTGGAAGGAAAATTGAGAGTAAGAAGTTTGAAAGGTGTAGCAGGAGGAAAACCTCGCGGCTGCACTATGAAACAATTGTTAAGAGAGGGTGGAAAGTAAGACGGAAGAAAGAATATAGACGGAGGTACAGTAAAAGGAATGAAAGGGGTTGCAGCTAAGGGCCGAAGGGACGCTGCAAAGAACCTTAAGTAAATGCATAAAGTGTAACTTGTGTGGTGCACTGACGGCACTAACCTTCTTCGGGGGTGATTAGGTATGACCGAAAAATTTAAAGTGCGCGTCATGTTGCCAGAGGTATGGTTATTTAATACGGAATCTCCCTCTGCCTAGCATTACTGCGCATGACGTCATACGCACCGAAGGTAATGGCTCTGAGTGACCTGTTGTATAGAGAACTGGAATCTTTCCCGAATCATTATTGTTTTTATTTTGTTTTTCATTCGTTGCTTAGCAATGAATGATTGAATTATGAAGATTTGTGTACATTACACACACACACACAAAAATATATATATATATATATATATATATATATATATATATATATATATATATATATATATATATATATATATATTATATATATATATATATATATATATATATATATATATATATATATATATATATATATATACTATATATATATATATATATATATATATATATATATATACTGTATATATATATATTTGTATATTATATATATATATATATATATATATATATATATTATATATATATATATATATATATATATATATATATTTATATATATATATATATATATATATATATATATATATATATATATATATATATATATATATATATATATATATATATATATATACTGTATATATATACTGTATATATATATTTATATATATATATATATATATATATATATATATATATATATATATATATATATATATATATATATATATATATATACATACACACACAAATTCACTGTGCATCGGAACAATGTGTGTTTGTGTTTATGTTTGCGTGTTTGTATGAGTGTCTGTCCTCATCGCCCAGAAATTTTCGAGCCAGAGATCAGAGCGGAAGATATCGAATTGAATATCCTCGTAAACGTCGTCTCACAGACGCGAGTGATTGGAGCAGTACAGTTTTTCGAAAGTAAAGGAAAACAACTCTGTCTCCGGACTTCTCGAGATCTGTAAACGAAAGGTCAGTCTCTCTCTCTCTTCTTGTTGACACTGTCGTGTCTGGAGATTTCTCCTGTGTTGTCCAGTGCGAGCTGGGATTGTATGATTTTACTGCGTTTTTTGTTATATTCGTTTGATGTCTTCTGCGTGGAATGTGGCGTCGTTTTTTCCTTTTTTTTTTTTTGCCCGTTTGATTTTCTTGTTGTAGTTTTTAGTTTTCTGTCGGAGAAAACTATTATGGAGATGGCTATTTGTCTCTCCGCCTTCAGATCTTAGAAACTACTGAGGCTAGGGGGCTGCAAATTGTTATGTTGATCATCAACCCTCCAATCATCAGACATACCAAATTGCAGCCCTCTAGCCTCTGTAGTTTTTATTTTATATTTAAGGTTAAAATTAGCCATGATCGTGCGTCTGGCTACTTTAGGTCGAGAGAGAGAGAGAGAGAAAGAACGTTTTTGATATTTATGATAAAGAATGATAGACAGGGCGACACCAGTGTTGCCATTCAGCCGGTTCCCGAAAGAAACAAAGCGATTCCCACTTTGGCCGTTGGGGTTTTGGTGTTTTGGGGGCGGGGGGGGGGCGGCTGGTGAACAGAAACGTTATAATTCAGTCTTACGACTGGAGGCATAAAAAAGAAAATGCTTTTTAGGAATGACAGGCAAGATTTTCATCGCCCGATGGAGTTTTGGGAATCTGAGGAATGGTGGGAGGGGGGGAAGGGGGGAGGGGAAGGCGTAATAGATGGGGAGGGGTGAGAAAGGGGAAGGGGCTATGAAGGGAAAAGCGAGGAAAAGTGAAAGGTAAGGAAGAGTATGGGAATGGGGGCTGTGGTGTCTGGAGGAGGAGGAGGAGGAGTAGCAGGGGAGAAAGAGGGGGGAGGGGTAGGATTAGCAGGAGGAGGAGGAGGGCAAGGAGTACAGGAGGAGGAGGAGGGGTAGGAGTACAGGAGGGGGAGGAGGAGGAGTAAGGGTAGCAGGAGTAGGAGGAGGTGGACGAGGAGTAGGACAAGGAGTAGCAGGAGGAGGAGGAGAAGTAGGAGTAGAAGAAGGAACGGAGGAGTAGGATTAGCAGGAGGAAGAGTAGGAGGAGAGGGATGAGTAGGAGTATCAGGAGGGGGAATAGGAGCAACAGGAGTAGCAGCAGGAGAAGGGGTAGGAGTAGGAGGATTAGCAGGAGGAAGAGTAGGAGGAGAGGGATGAGTAGGAGTAGCAGGAGGGGGAGTAGGAATAACAGCAGGAGGAGGAGTAGGATTAGCAGGAGGAAGAGTAGGAGGAGAGGGATGAGTAGGAGTAGCAGCAAGAGAAGGAGTAGGAGGAAAAGGAGTAAGCGGATGAGTAGTAGCAGGAGGAGGAGGATTAGGAAGAGGAGCAGGAGGAGGAGGAGGAAAAATAAGGAGGAAGGGAAATAGGAAGGAAGGCCGTTGTCTCTCCGGCCGTTGATCGGGATGAGGGAAATCGCTCCTGAATCTGGAGAAGTTTTAAGATAAAATATGGCGAGATTTTGCTTTGCAAATCCGCTCGTTTTTCTAACCCATTCATCAAAGAAATGATGCTGAACTTCGCATTAAGGAAGTCTCTTTCTTTCAGGAAGTTTATTGGTTACTGAAGTTTTTTTTTTTTTGTGGGGGGGATCTCTAGATGGAATTATTTCCAAGGGGTAGTTCAAGAAGTTGGACAGCCAGGTATGAAAGGAATGTTATTGGAACGAAAGGAAGATAAAAGGCAGAAAGTAATATAGTATATATATATATACACATACATACATACATACACACACACACACACACACACACACACACAACAGGAAGAGTTCCACATCTGACAGTCATTCCTGTTGCTTCCACTCACAAGATGAGATTTTACTCCTCACAAATCTCCCTCATCTTCCTCACAAATCTCTCTCATTTTCCTCACTTCTCCCAAGACACTCGTAGACGCCGTGAATGCAGATCAGAAATGATTTGTCTCACTTGAGAACAAGAAAGCTTCTTCAGCCCTCCAGTGCTTTCAGGACAACATTTCCTGCTATTTCTTCTTATAAGAGACTGAATTATAATGTTTCCGTTTCCCCGCCCCCAACAACCCCGCCCCCCACCGGCCAAAGTGGGGATCGCTTTGCTTCTTTGGGGGACCGGCTGAATGGCAACACTGCTGTCGCTCTCTCTCTCTCTCTCTCTCTCTCTCTCTCTCTCTCTCTCTCTCTCCTAAAGGGAAAATTTTGATGGCTTTTGCTTGCACCAGGAAAATGCTTTTTATCATCATCATAACATTATGATGATTAATATTGCTGCTGATATTACTTTCCCATAAGGCAGGATAAAAGGCAATTATCTTATCCTGTCACCCTTTGTTAAAATAATGAAAACCAAAGGGTGAAGGTAAACACAGATATTAATGATAAATAATTATGGTATAAAAAAACTGATACAGTGAATTTAGTTCCTTCTAAATTTTTAACGAGTCTATCACGGAATATATGTATCTGTAAAGTCGAGAAAATTTAAGATATAGCCATCAATTTTTTATTTTTATTTTGGCCAATTACGAACGAAGGAAAATCTTTGGGGGTGAACGCAGCAGGCATAAAGAAAAAACAAACGTGAGTTAGGCACTGTGAACGTAAAAAGTAAAACAATAAAAAACTAAGAAAAAACAAAAAAACGTTTACAAGCCCCACGATGCTACACAAGAAACAGACATATTCAAGATTCTGAGACATACCACTGTGTTCCCTAGATTATTCCTAAGAACACCATAATATTCTTTGGACTTGAATTTCAAGTCAGTGGCCCCTTGTTTTGTTCCATATGAGTAGGGCTCACCTTCTGAATAATTCTTAATAATAATAAACACCATAATAATAATAATAATAATAATAATTTAATATTCTTTGGAAGCTTGAATTTCAAGTCAGTGGCCCCTTTGGTGGGCTTGTTCCATTGTTCCATATGAGTAGGGCTCATCTTCTGAATAATAATAATAATAATAATAATAATAATAATAATAATAATAATAATAATAATAATAATATCGCAGACACATCACATACCAGTTGAATACGAGTCAACGACCGTGAGTGAGTGAGTGAATTGGTTATACCTAACGCGCTCTCAGGCACAGAGAAACGGCCAAAATGGCTTCCAGCCCACATTCCAATTTCAAATAAGAGTTTGTTGTCACAAAAAAACAAACGACGGCGATAACAGTAACAAGCAAAAAAATAACAACCACAATCGTCCTCTGTCATCTTCATTGCTGTAACAATTCAATCTTTCTGATTGTTATTTCATCTGTGCACCGCAATTTCATTTTAGTGATTCACCGACCACCTAGAAATAAACATTTTGAGATTCACATTCATCCGTTTTGTGATATCAGATTTGCAGAGCAAGTTTTATGCTTGTTTTATACTGTGCTATGAGAATGACAATGGTTTATATATATATATATATATATATATATATATATATATATATATATATATATATATATATATATATATATATATATATTTATATATATATATTTATATATATATATTTATATATATATATATATATATATATATATTATATATATATATATATATATATATATATATATATATATATATATATATATAAATATATATATATTGTCTTCTTGCCATTGTGAAGAAAAAGGGAAGAAAAAATATTTTTGATGTGTGCGTATGTATATAAATATATATACAATATATAATATATATGTATAATATGTATAATATATATATATATATACTATCAAAAGTCTATTTTTTCTTCTCTATTTTCTTCAAAATATCAAGAAGAAAGAATACCCTCGTGGAGCATACATTAAACATTTTCTCACACAATTGTTTCCATTAGAGGCAGACTACGGCGCCTCCAGAGTTGTCTGGTGACACGAATCTGCTGTTCAATTAATTCAACAGGGAAAAGCTTCCCTGAATTGTGGGACTTCAAGTCTGTATAGAACTTTAATGCATTGAAACGCTGACGGAAGTCTTTCTGAAGAGGTAAGGAGAGGTTAAGGAATTTTCGTAGTTTTCCAATGTTTTAGTTTTCTGTAAAAGAAAACGTTTGAGATGGCTATTTGTCTGTCCGTCCGCACCTTATTCCGTCCTCCCTCAGATCTTGAAAACTACTGAGGCTAGAGGGCTGCAAATTGGTATGTTGGTCAGCCATCCTCCAATCATCAAACATACCGAATTGCAGCCCTCTAGCCTCAGTAGTTTTTATTTTATTTAAGGCTGAATTTAGCCATGATCGTGCGTCTGACAGCGCCATAGGTGCCAACAACACAAGCCACCACCGGACCGTGGCTGACAGTTTCACGGCCGCGGCTGAGAGTTTCATACAGCATTATACGCTGTACAGAAAACTTGATTGCGCCGAAGAAACTTCGGCGCATTTTTTATTCATTTTATTAATGGATGGATTGCTGATTCCTCAATAATATTTTTATGCAGACTGATAAACGAGGAAAATTATTAATAATAGAGAAACAAATCCACAGTTATGTATCTGTACAAAGCATGTTTAAAAATGTAAGTGTACAGAGAGTTTTCGAAATTCTGTATAGTTTTCCTCATCAGTTGAAGAGGGTTGTACAAAATCTCGAAAGCTTTTTGTGTAGTTTTATTTCTAAAAATGTAATTGTACAGGAACAAAACTGTGGGTTTGTTTCTCCATTTTGAGACTCATGCTGCAATGAGTTATTTTTAATTAATTATAATTAATATTATTATCATCATCATTAACATCCTCTTTGAAATTCTGCCTTTGTACTCAATTCCACTGATCTCCATCCACCTCTGCGTTTATTGGAATATATATTTATTGAATATGCATATATATATATATATATATATATATATATATATATTATTAAATAGCAGGCAACAAAGAGAACTTGTGTTCGAGTTTTCAATTGGATGGAGAGAGAGAGAGAGAGAGAGAGAGAGAGAGAGAGAGAGAGAGAGAGAGAGAGAGAGAGAAATGGGATAAAGAGAAAACCACGCCACTTCACAATAGTCTTGGCATACACGTACCCAGGCAATGCCAAACACGAAGAAGGTCGTTGCCCAAAATCCAACATGGCCCCAGCCGTCAGAGGCTCAGTAACTCGGTCAGCAATGAATTTCCTAACCGAAGCCCAATACTACTCTTCGGCGCGGCGTCATTCATCCCTTAAAAGGTTGCCGTGGATTTGTGATTCGAGCCGTAGTGGTTTTTCATTCATCCATCCATTCATTCAGTCATTCATTCATTCATTCATTCCCTGCAGTATGGTTTTGCAAGGGCTCGGGAAGACTGATCCCGTGCTGTGTGGAATCGCTTCTCTAGTTTTGTACGTTTGTGTTTTTGCGTTTTCACACATTTGCACTAAAAGCGTTGGGGTGTATGTTATATGTATATATATATATATATATATATATATATATATATATATATATATATATATATATATATATATATATATATATATATATATATTTATATATATATATATATATATATATATATATATATATATATATAAATATATATATATATATATATATATATATATATATATATATATATATATATATATATATATATATATATATATATTTATTTATATATATTTATATATATATATATATATATATATATATATATATATATATATATATATATATATATATATATATATATATATATATATATATATATGCATACATACAATTACAACGGCAAACACAATTATAAGTGATTGAAGGGGCAAAAGTGACACCGAAAAATAAAACCAACGATAGGACCATAATTACCGAATAATGGAAAAAATAAGAGGAACAAGAATAAAAAAAAAAAAAAACACTAACTCTGCTTAAAATTGGAATTTCCTTGAAGTGTTATTTGGCATTTTCGCTTGTCTTTCTGCGGGGCCACCAATAGATTTCAGGAGGAGGAGGAGGAAGAGGAGGAGGAGGAGGAAGAGGAGGAGGAGGAGGAATCCATTCCAATTCCATTTTAATCTTCCCAGAGAAGATCTGGAGTCGGGAAGAAGAAGAAGAAGAAGAAGAAGAAGAAGAAGAGGAAGAGGAGAACATTTTAATCTTGCTCAGGTCTTGAAATAAATGGTCTCAGCCACAAGGCATGAAAGCATTCGGCGCATAAAATGATATCTGATGGGCTTCTTCTTCTTTTTATTTTTTCCCTTTCTATCCGTTTGATAATGGATTATTTTCATGTTGGCTGGCTGGCTCTCTCTCTCTCTCTCTCTCTCTCTCTCTCTCTCTCTCTCTCTCTCTCTCTCCGTTTCATGCCTTTTATATACGTGCATTGATATGTTATATATACATACATACATACATATATCTGTGTGTGTGCTTGTATGTAAACTACATGTATATAGTAAATGAATATATCGTGGAGAGAGAGAGAGAGAGAGAGAGAGAGAGAGAGAGAGAGAGAGAGAGAGAGAGAGATGCGCCTCAGTATCATTTCTTCGGGTGAAATAGAAAATGCGATAAAACGAAAATATTTACTCTACGGAGAGAGAGAGAGAGAGAGAGAGAGAGAGAGAGAGAGAGAGAGAGAGAATATGCGCCTCTCTAACAGTTCCTTTGTGGAAATAAAATCATCAAGAAAACGAGGTGAATCTCTCTCTCTCTCTCTCTCTCTCTCTCTCTCTCTCTCTCTCTCTCTCTCTCTCTAAATGGAACAACTCGACACCATTTTCGATATTATGCCAACTTAGACATTGTTGATTCATCGCTTGCCATCGTCGCCAGCGATGATTTTCCTCATGCCTCGATTGCCTCCGGAGCCTGATGAAATTTGCGAGGTATCCGAGATGGAGCAGTTGGCCTGGAAGCGTGAATTCATTGAAATTGTCATTGTCAGTGATAAGCGTGTTTGATTTCTCTCTCTTTAATTGTCGGCAGAGATTCCGTGCATGTTTTATCTCTCTCTTTAATTTTCAGGGAATTCGTGAAATCACCAATTCACTTTGGGACATTTGATCCCCGAGGAGGGGGTAGCACTGAACACGGCGAAACAGTGTTGACGAATCACTGTTTCACGAATTCCATGAAAATTTCAGGGATTTCGTGAAATTCCGGGATTCACAAGCTTACTGAAAACATATATACATATATATATATATATATATATATATATATATATATATATATATATATATATATATATATATATATATGTATATATATATATATATATATACTGTAAATATTTATATTTATATTTATATTTATATTTATATTTATATGCGATCATTGAAGTCTGACAAATTTATTTTTAGTAAAATCATTTTACGAATTTTAGGAGAGAATTTAGTAAGAAATCTAACGTTAAGTATGGCGCGAGCGATGAGAGAGAGAGAGAGAGAGAGAGAGAGAGAGAGAGAGAGAGAGAGAGAGAGAGAGAGAGAGACTGTCGCCAGCACGAGAAGCCTAATACCTAATTAACCACTAATTCTGAAACTGCCCAATAAATTTTACATTCATAGGTATCATAATCGTTTAGAGTAATTCTGCCCCTGCCCCCCCAAAAAAAAAAAATAATAAAAAATAAAACCATTATATAAAGAGATACCAGCAAATGATATGCGGCCAAAGTCCCAGAGGAGGAAATGCCATAATATATGCCGAAACATCCGGACATGCAAATTTTACGACTTTTGCCTCTGAAAACATCATGTGCCTCTCTCTCTCTCTCTCTCTCTCTCTCTCTCTCTCTCTCTCTCTCTCTCTCTCTCTCTCTCTCGCGATTCCTTTGAGAAAACAAACGCTGAAAAATTTAGGATGTGACTGAATAAGAAATGGACGTAGGATTTTTTTTTTTTAGTGTTTGTTATTC
>NC_089756.1:32811261-32866261 GCF_040412425.1 Macrobrachium rosenbergii | reverse complement strand
TTGTCTCTACATCGAGTTGCATATTGCACACGAGGGACCTTGTCTTCGATGTTCCGTAGGGGGGGTCACTAGTGTCGTCAGTGCTCCTCACGTGGTGCGCTGTAGGCATTTAAAAGGGGGATCGAACAGATTCCCGAAAGCTCTCTGTAGAGATTTATTTTTGAATATATATACCCGTAAATAATTGTGGATTTGTTTCTCAACTGTAGGCATTACTTCAGGTTCTGTGCAGCGTCTCTTCCTTAGGCTCCTAGCTGCAACCCCTTTCATTCCTTTTACTGTACCTCCCTTCATATTCGCTTCTTACATCATGCTGTCCACCCTCTCCTAACAATTGTTCCATAGTGCAATTGCAAAAGGTTTTTCTCCTGTTACACCTTTCAAACCTTTACTGTCAATTTCTCTTTCAGCCATGAATGACCTCATCATCTTGGGTCCTTTTTGCCTAAATTCTATATTCCTTCCTTTATATTAATTACTTATTTTCGAGGACTAAATTAATAGTTACCGGTGACATTCGAGAACACGACATTCAGCTTTATGCCCCACGTCATTAGCGGCGAGTTTCGCTTGAAAGCGCCGTCATGGAAATCCGGTTGAACTAAAACGTAAACTCTTGTGTGAAAAGGCTCGCTTCCGGTTTGTATTTTAAAGTCGTGTGTGTTATAGGGTGCATGAATAAATATTCCAAGGCCAAAAGAGGCAAGGTCTGCTCACTTCCCCCCAAATCCCCAATGGAGGCGGAGCTTCGCCTACCTCCTTACCGCGTCAGCTGGTGAATTGCCGTAACGAGCAGGTACCTCTAAGATACGTCATCGCCTACGTAGTTACCCCAGGTGGGAGGCGACTCCGCCCAGTTGGGTAGACCTTTTCTCTCTTGGGCTCGAAATGTTCTGCCTATTAGGGGATATTAGGTAAAAGTGATAGGTATTGACAGGAAAACGGGGAGTGTAAATGAACGCTTTGTGTGAATAGGTATAGAAGTATTGTGGTAGGAGGTACGCAAATAATTTCGACTGACTTTCATGTCTTATTTCACTGTATAGTCTCAAATGAAAGGCTCTTTTGGACATTGTATTTTAAAATGCATTTAGTTTTTTCTTGAATTCAGAACTGGAAAGAATGTGGAACCCTTAACTGTCTATCTTTCAGTGAAGAGATGGGTTAATACCGAGAATTTGCATGACAGCAGCGCAGAATTTTTAATGAAAATGGTGCCTAATTGTACATTCTTTTAAATATATATATATATATATATATATATATATATATATATATATATATATATATATATATATATTATATATATATATATATATATATATATATATATATATATATATATATATATATATATATATATGATGTGTGTGTGTGTGTGTGTGTAAGGTGAGTGTATGTGCATGGTCGTGGGTGTATGTATAATAAATATGGTTAAGTTTGGGTAAATATTTGTGATTATTTATTTAAAAGAATATACAACCAGGCACCATTTTCATGAACAATTCTGCGTTACTGTCATGTCAATTTTTAACATTGTTTATTTACTTTATTTATTTATACATTATATATATATATATATATATATATATATATATATATATATATTATTAGAACAACGTCTACAGAATTACGGTTGATTGATTTGTAGAAGAGTGAAACAAATCAGAATTAATCATTTGTATATACAAGATATTGTGAAAAAAGGAAAAAAAAGAATGATAAATGAGGCAATAAAAAAGTATGGAAAAAGCCAAAAAAAAATCAAAACTAGTCTTTTGGATAATTATTCAGGATATTGTAAAAAAAGTAGAAAGAAGAAAGGTAAAAAGAGCCAATAAAACAGTATTGAAAAAGGATAAAAAATTAGAACTAATCTTCTGGATAAATATTCAAGATATAAAAAAATGGAATAAGAAGAAAGATAAAAGAGGCAATAAAAAAGTATGAAAACGGCAAAAAAAAAAAAAAAAAACAGAACTAATCTTTTGAATAATTTTTCAAGATATTTAACAAAAGGAAAATGAAGAAAGATAAATGAGGCAATAAAAAATTATGAAAAAGGTTAAAAAAAATTGGAACAAATCTTTTGGATAATTATTCAAGATACAAAAAAATGGAAAAAGAAGAAAGATAGGCATTAAAAAATTATGAAAAGGGCAAAAAAAAAAATCAGAACTAATCTTTTAGGATAATTATTCAAGATATTGTAAAAAAAAGTAAAAAGAAAAAAGATAAAAGAGGCAATAAAAAAGAAAGCAGAAACTTTCCCTAAGTGTATTAGAGGCCCTCCAGAAAGTCAGTGCATATCTACATTCTGCCCTTGGCCAGTCCGGAATTATTAAAACTTTGGAATGGTTCCCGGAAGTTTTGGAATCTGCATTCCATCTCCGGGCCTTCATCTTGTTCTCTTTTTTTTTTTTTTTTGTGTGAGAGAAACAGAAAGAGTAAATGGAGTTATCTTTTTTCGACTTTACTTTATCCCTGATTTATGAAAGAGAAAGAGTGGATGGAGTTCTAACTTTTTTTTTGTACTTTATTTCTGTTTTATGTTCGTCAAATATCGATCCTCAGTTTTATTTCCTTGTCTTTCTATCTGTTGTCTGTGAGAGAAAGTAAATGGAGTTATCTTTTTTATTTATTTTACTTTATTCCTCATTTTTAGTTACTTTGTCATATGAGGTCATTTTTATAGGAGATTCCACATTGTGAATTAGGTATATAATGACATATATATATATATATATATATATATATATATATATATATATATATATATATATATATATATATATATATATATATATAGTGTGTGTGTGTGTGTGTGTTGTGTGCATGTACTTCCGTTTGTGGTACCTGTGGTCAAGTGTCTTCCAATCTCGCCTCATCAGTGAGTGACCGGGGATCGATCCCAGGCATGGCGGAAGTTTTATACCCATTTCCTAAAATCCCAAACTACCCCTCTTGGCCCAAGCAAATCCACTGCGTCCATGTGATATATCCTCTGTCTTTTCTTTAATAGTCTTGTCTAACTGCCAGCAGTGGACCTTACAGGGTGCACTGTAGGCATTACTGAAGTGTGTTAGCTGCTCCCATGTGGCCCCCAGTTTTACCCACTTATTAGTTTTTAGTTTTCTGTAAGAGAAAATGATTGATGTTAATTAATGTTTGTCTGTCCGTCCGCACTTTTTCTGTCCGCCCTCAGATCGTAACAACTACTGAGGCTAGAGGGCTGCAAATTGGTATGTTGATCATCCACCCTCCAATCATCAAACACCAAATTGCAGCCCTCTAGCCTCAGTAGTTTTTATTTTATTTAAGGTTAAAGTTAGCCACAATCGTGCTTCTGGCAACGATATGGGACAGGCCACTACTGGGCCATGGTTAAAGTTTCAAGGGCCGCGGCTCATACATAATTATACCGAGACCACCGAAAGATAGATCTATTTTCGGTAGCCTTGATTATACGCTGTAGCGGCTGTACAGAAAACTCAATTGCGCCGAAGAAACGCCGGCCCATTTTTTACTTGTTTTTTTTTTTAATCTTTTATCTTTATTTTCTTATATTCCTTAAATTCATTTCGGTAAGTCCATGACAAGTCCTAGAGCCTTTAATGGGCGAGTCTTTCTGTGGTAATGGCGCGTTCGGGGGACACTTGCTAATCTCATTTGGGAACCTGGTGACATTCTGTCCTCTGTTTGAGCTCTAATGAAACCTACAGACGGGCGTCCAGACAGACTGATGGGATTAGGAGATGCAAAGTGGTGGAGGTGAAAAGGTTTTATTATATATTTTTTATATGATTAGAATTGTTGAGATGCAAAGTGATTTTAAGATTGGCTGGGTAAAAATTTAAATGTGTGTATATATATATATATATATTAAATCTAAAATATATATATATATATATATATATATATATATATATATATATATATATATATATATATATATGTATATATATATATATATATATATATATATATATATTTTAAATAAAATATATATATATTATAAATATATATATATATATATATATATATATATATATATATATATATATATATATATATATATATATATATATATATATATATATATATATATATATATATATATATATATATATATATATATATATATATATATATATATATATATATATATATATATATATATATATATATATATATATATATGTATATATATATATACACATATATATGTGTTCTTTTAAATAATAATCAGAAAACAACTACTGCATTAAATTTCAAAATTTATTACCTGTGTCTTATTTGTTCACTCCGTACTCAGGCCTCGGTAAAAACGAACATTTTACAGAATAAGAAAATAAAACAGTATTAAGAAACAACTCAGGTACTAAGTTATAACAATGATGCCAATTCAAGTTGAAATGTAATAAATAAAAAAATTCCTTCCCAACATCCAGGTAAAACTCTAGCCACAATGTTTCTCATTTCCTTTCTTCTCTCACTCTCATTATCCTTCCTCCCCCCCTTTGCTGCCTTCTCGGTTGCACGTTATATTGCACAGTGTAAATTTCTCTGCACCTCCTCTTCTCCTGCTTTGTTGACTGAATGTGCCTTTCATAAAAGCATGAAAGCTTTTGTGAACGGCTACAGGCAGCAAATAATTCCCGAAAAAATACCCAACCTCACTTTGGCTCCTGTGGATATTTATTCAGGCGTCACGCTCGAAAAATGGGAAGAATGAAACGCAGACGAGAGAGAGAGAGAGAGAGAGAGAGAGAGAGAGAGAGAGAGAGAGAGAGAGAGAGAGAGAGAGTGTAAAGGGTGAAATATAATTGCATCTGGGATAAACCTGTTATGTTTTAGAACAAAAATGAGGTAGGAGAGAGAGAGAGAGAGAGAGAGAGAGAGAGAAAGGAAAGGTTTAATGATATTTGAGATAAACCTGTGTGCTTTGGAATGAAAGAGAGAGAGAGAGAGAGAGAGAGAGAGAGAGAGAGAGAGAGAGAGAGAGAGAGAGAGAGATTTAATGGTATCTGGGGTAAAACTGTTATGATTTGGAATAAAAGAGAAGTAAACAGAGAGAGAGAGAGAGAGAGAGAGAGAGAGAGAGAGAGAGAGAGAGAGCTCGACATACCATAAAAATACCTTATATAAACCTGCAAGTGAAAGCACAAAACAAAAGAAAGAAAGAAAAGAGAGAGAGAGAGAGAGAGAGAGAGAGAGAGAGAGAGAGAGAGAGAGAGAGAGAGAGAAGGAACACAAATTCTAAAGGCAGCTGAAACGTGTCGGGAGGCATTTATGGTAATGCTTTAATAATCACAAATTACGCGACGGCATTTAGGGCGCCCGGGAATTAGTTACCTTTACATTATCATTTATGACTTATAATAATTTGGTGACACCCTTTACGGGCCTAATTACCTCGGGGAAAATGAATTAATTGATTAATTACTAAAAGGGGGTTAAGTAGTTTAATGTACTACAGCCTTTTTTTAGTCGTTAATTATTTTCTTTCTGGTAATTTACAGTGTTTTACAGAAGTTATTAACAGAATTAGTTATTTTCTTTACAGTGTGATTACAGAATTAATTAACAATGTTATTTTCTTCCTGGTAATTTACAGTGTGATTGCAGAATTAATTAACAGAATTAGTTATTTTCTTTCTGGTAATTTACAGTGTTTGATTGCAGAATTAATTAATTTATTTCTGAATTAGTTATTTTTACAGAATCTTATTTTCTTTCTGGTAATTTACAGTGTGTTTACAGAATTAATTAACATAATTAGTTATTTTGTTTCTGGTAATTTACAGTATTTTCAATGAATTAGTTGTTTACAGAATCTTATTTTCTTTCTGGTAATTTACAGTATTTCCATAGGATTAATTGTTTATAGGATTAGTTATTTTCTTTCTGGTAATTTACAGTATTTTCACAGAATTAATTGTTTACAGAATATCATTTTCTTTCTGGCAATTTACAGCATTTTCACAGAATTAATTGTCTGCAGAATTAGTTATTTTCCTTCTGGCAATTTACAGTGTGTTTACAGGAGTAATGATTTTCTTTCTGTAATTATTTTGTTTTTGGCAATTTACAGTATGTTTACAGAATTAATTACTTTCTTTCTAGCAGATCTCAGTATTCATTATTTTCTTTATGGCAATTTACAGTATGTTTACAGAATTTTTTTCTTTATGGCAATTTACAGTATGTTTACAGAATTTTTTTTTCTTTCTGGCAATTTACAGTATGTTTACAGAATTAATTTTTTTCTGGCAATTTACTGACAAATTTTTTCTTTCTGGCAATTTACAGTATGTTTACAGAATTAATTATTTTCTCTCTGACAATTTACAGTATTTTACAGAGATAATTATTTTCTTTATGGCAGAACAGTATGTTCCCAGAGAGAGAGAGAGAGAGAGAGAGAGAGAGAGAGAGAGAGAGAGAGAGAGAGAGTAATAATAATGTTAAAGATTCAAAGGGACTTTCCATTATAATTTCTCTTATTCTTGTCCCCCAGCTCACAACTCTCCCTCAACCCCACCCCAATCCCCCCACCACAACTCTCCCTCAACCCCTCACCAATCCTTTCATAACCCCCTCTCCCCAAAACCATCCCCCCACCCTTCTTTCTCCCCTCACCCTAATCCCTACCCCTCCCCTTCCCACTTTGTCATGGATATTGAAATCTTTCTGTTCTTGCCTTACTCAACCTGACGTCTAAGGTCTGCTGTAAGTCTCTCAAGTTTCGATTTTTCTGGGGTGGGGCTGCTGGGCCCATGCCTAAGCTTCATAGTGATTAGTCCTCCTTCGTTCTTTGCCCAAAACAGCTGAGACCTGACGTCTGAAATGATGATTTTCATGATGGAGGTACTTTTACCCTAATAAAATAATGAAGATTTTGATGACGAAGTACTTCTACCTGCAATAAAATATTGAGGATTTTGGTGATGAAGGTACTTCTACCCCCCCCAATAAAATCATGAAAATTTTGGTCATGAAGGTACTTCTACCCGGATTAAATATTGAAGATTTTGGTGATGAAGGTACTTCTACCCCCAATAAGACCATGAAGATTTTAGTAATGAAGGTGCTTCAGTAAAATGAAAATTTGATGATTTGATGATAAAATAAAGATTTTGGTGATGAAGGTACTTCTACCCTATAAAATAATGAAATTTGATGATGATGATGGATTTTGAATAATATAAATGATTTTGGTGATGAAGGTACTTTTACCCCAATAAAATCATGAAGATTTTGATGATGAAGGTACTTTTACCCTAATAAAATAATGAATTGTGATGATGAATTTTACCTAATAAAATAATGAAGATTTTGATGATGAAGGTACTTTTACCCTAATAAAATAATGAAGATTTTGATGATGAAGGTATTTCCAGCCGCAATAAAATAATGAAGATTTTGATGATGAAGGTACTTCCAGCCGCAATAAAATAATGAAGATTTTGGTGATGAAGGTACTTCTACTCACAATAAAATAATGAAGAGTCTGATGATGAATATTGAATATCTTCGCAAAGATATTTTGATGAATTCATTAAAAGTATAAGTACTTGAGAAAGTGTACTGATGATTTTGATGTGAAAAATACACATGCTCAGGAAGCGCTTATCTAGATTTAATCAAACGTCTCTCTCTCTCTCTCTCTCTCTCTCTCTCTCTCTCTCTCTCTCTCTCTCTCTCTCTCTCTCTGGAATGACTGAAGTTTGACAACCTCACTTTTTCAAGGAATCAATAAAGGTCAAGGTCATCCTCGATATTCACGCGAATAAAAAATAACATCAAAGGCGACAGACAGGTTTCGATGACGGAAGAAGATGGCGCATCTACGTCGGAGCATCCAGATGATGTAGAGTATCTAGATGATGGATACGATCGTTCTCCTTTATTTTTTTAGGCCTCCTGCTGCTTCTACTTCTACTTCTTCTTCTTCTTCTTCTACTGCCGGGTCATTAATCATAATGTCCCTGGGAGGCGCATCAGATATTGAAATCCTTGGCAACTCTGGCCTGACGTAGAGCCCATCGGCGTTCTAGAAGACGAGGTTGTTTATTTTTTTCTCTTTCCATCGCTCTGAAGTTTGGATGGTCATTTCTCTCTCTCTCTCTCTCTCTCTCTCTCTCTCTCTCTCTCTCTCTCTCTCTCTGTCTTTCATGTGTTATTATATATATATATATATATATATATATATATATATATATATATATATATATATATATATATATATATATATATATATATATATATATATATATATATATATATATATATTATATATATGTATATATGATATGTATGTATAGATAGATAGATAGATAGATAGATAGATAGATATAGATATAGCTATATACATATATAAAACCACAAATGTTTAATATCGAATCTAATATACTTCAGGAATTATCAAGATTTAGTGCATTCGTTATTAAAGGATATTTGTAAAATATATATAATATATATATATATATATTAGTACTTTGAATATAAAAAGTAAAAAACTCATTGTATATATACAGTATATATGTAAATATAATATATATATGTATATATAATATATAAATGTAAATATATACATATGTATATACACAATCTCCTCCGCCCGAACAAGATTGAGACATGTTACAGACCCAATAGGATCCAGTCTCCCTATAAAAGGGGATGGACGTGATTTGATTACATTTCACTTAGGTCCACCTGGCTTCTATTGGTCGGTGCTCTCTCTCTCTCTCTCTCTCTCTCTCTCTCTCTCTCTCTCTCTCTCTCTCTCTCTCTCTCTTCTCCAAGGTCGAATGGAATTACGGAAAGTCAAGAGATGGAGGAGGACATCGCCATTCCGATTCCATATTACATTTCCATATTCTCTCTCTCTCTCTCTCTCTCTCTCTCTCTCTTGTTGTGTTTATATCTCTATATCACAATAGAGAGAGAGAGAGAGAGAGAGAGAGAGAGAGAGTCTGTTTGTCTGTCTCTCTCTTGTTGTGTTTATATACATATATATCACAATAGAGAGAGAGAGAGAGAGAGAGAGAGAGAGAGAGAGAGAGAGAGAGAGAGAGAGAGACTGTGTGTGTGTGTTTGAGATTTTTTGCAATAGGTGAAATTTTATCTTTCTTTTTGTCAACAGAGAGCATTTATATTTTTAATATCGATAATCGTGGATGGTTATGTCTTAAACCTCTCTCTCTCTCTCTCTCTCTCTCTCTCTCTCTCTCGTGTTTAAAAGCTAGTAGAAAGGGATCTCTGCAAGCCCTGTCATAACAGGAAACATGGGAAGACGAAAGACGAAGAAAAAGGAAAATATTATTGTGTTAACCCCAAAGAAACCACGGAAAACGGAAGTAGGAAGTAGGAATAAAGAAGTAGGAATAAAATAGCAAAGCTTGAAGTGGAGAGAAGAAAGCAAAAATAATATATACTGAATTTTTGTGCTTCTTCTTGCTTTGCTAAACATCCATCCATCCATCCATCATTCCTTGAATTGTTTACACATTATCTTATTGATTCCCATTTTCTTTGTTTGTTGTTTATTCCCATTTTCTTTGAACGGCTAACTTCATCATCTCGTTTTCTGTTTGTTCCTGCGGTAATGTAACAAACGCAATTACCTCTCGCTTATTAATTATGGTGTTTGACTTCCTGCCATTGGATAATCTCAATAAAGGGTCGCCTCCCCATGACGGATAATACAAATATAGTTTATGAATTACCAGTTCATTTGCATAATTCCCAAGGTTGCATTTATTAATGGAATGGAGCTTTGTAGCTGAAATCACTGTGTGAATTGGGAAAGTTGTCAGGGCCACATATGTTTATTCGGAAATATTCTGAATGAAATTGGCGTTTTTTTTTCTTTAGACAGAAACATTTGTACGTAACTTGTACAATGATCATCCGTAGGGTAATTTTAACGAATAAAGTCATTCCATTTTTCGTTCTCCGAACAGCTGATCATTCCAGTCAATTGAATGAGTGGTTGTAGGGTATTATTTTTTTTATCTCCCGTTAAGCTTAAAAATATTTTTTTGAAAATCTCCCTTTTAAAGTTAAAAATATAGGTAATATTAATGTTTTTGCGCACAGATTCAGGCTTTCTATGTGATTTGTTTCACGAGATTTTGGAACGTTTATTATTATTATTATTAAGATGACCCCCTATTATTATTATTATTATTATTACTTATTATTATTATTATTATTATTATTATTATTATTATTATTCAGAAGAGGAAACCTACTCACATAGAACAGGCCCACCAAAGGTGCCACTGACTTGAAATTCAAGCTATTATTATTATTATTATTATTATTATTATTATTATTATTATTATTATTATTATTATTATTATTCAGAAGATGAACCCTATTCATATGAAACAGGCCCACCAAAGGGGCCACTGACCTGAAATTCAGGCTTCCAAAGAATACGATGCTCATTAGGAAATAAGATAAGGTAAAGGGAAATACACAAAGAAGAAATCGTACTTGTTAAAAAGAAAAAAATAAATTGATAAATTAATAAATAGATAAAACTGAATTAAAATGCAAGGAGAATAACCTTATGGTAGTAATACATTGCAATAACTAAATAGGCAATTATTCAGCTTCTCTCACGGGTGTGTATATGCCAGTGATTGGGTATAATCATGGTGGTTGCTTCTTCATGACAATCCATGTTGATTTTTCATCCTTTTCTCCGTTAGGGAGGTAGTGCCGTCAGTGCACCTCACGCGGTGCGCTGTAGGCGTTATTTAAGGTTCTTTGCAGCGTCCCTTCGGTCCCTAGTTGCAACCTCTTTCATTTCTTTTACTGGACCTCCGTTCATATTCTCTTTCTTCCATCTTACGTTTCTCAATCCTCCTCTAACAATTGTTTCCAAGTGCAAATGCGAGGATTTACTCCTTTCATACTGTCGGTTTCTCTTTCAGCGCTGAATGACCTCACAGGTCCCAGCGCTTGGCCCTCTATATTCTATTCTACGATGTGCATGTTACGAAGGAATTTAGGAAACGTGTCGAACCAAACGTTGTCGTCAGTCCAATAATTTCAGAACCGTTGTTTACTGAAGGCGATGCATACTGTGTGAGTCTACTAGAGCGAACTTCTTGTCAAACTGTAGAATAAGTATAGCCTGTAATTGATTGATTTGTTTCTATAAACTTGCGGTGCAAATCAGCATGCACTTGCACGACTTCGCTGTAGCAAACATACATAGTACGATTGTGCGCGCGCGTACACGCGCATACATGTTTGTTTGTTGAAATGTATGATATATATATATATATATATATATATATATATATATATATATATATATATTTATTTATGCATATATATATGTATATATATGTATATATATTTATATGTATATATATATATATATATATATATATATATATATATATATATATATATATATATATATATATATATATATATATATTACTAACTATATGAAGTTTAGTATCGAGCTACTTAAAGTTGAAAGATAGTATGACACCGCCTTACATGAGATTGCATGCTCGCGTCGATAATGAACCTTAATAAACTTAATTATAAGGCCGGGTTTTCTTCCCCTCGTCTTGTCTGGCCATAATTTTATTAATCTCGAGTTTTTTGATGATGCAAAGTTCCCTTTCTCCATACTGCAGTGTTATTAACTTGCGAATTCGATTTTAGCACAAATTAAGCCCTAAAATTCCTGCGGATATATAATCGCGCTATATATATATATATATATATATACATACAGTATCTATATATATATATATATATATATATATATATATATATATATATATATATATATATATATATATATATATCTATATATATATATATATATATATATATATATATATATATATATATATATATAGTATATATATATATATATTCATTATATATATATATTATTATTATTATTATTATTATTATTATTATTATTATTATTATTATTATTATTATTATTATTATTATTATTCAGAAGATGAAGCCTACTCACATGGAACTAAGCCATAGGGCCCACTGACTTGAAATTCAAGCTTCCAAAAAAAAAATAAGGTGATCACTTGAAAGGATTAATAGAAGGTTATGCAAAATATAGAAAGAAGAAATCAGTTACTAGCAGAGAAATAAACAAATTAAGTTAATAAATAAATAGATGAAAATTTAATCAGAGTATTAAAATACAAGGAAATAAATAAATAGATGAAAATTTAATCAGATTATTAAAATACAAGAAGGACTGCTTTAGGGTAGGCCGATAAGAATCCATTGTCATTCTTCCAGCGTTCCCATTGAACCTTTGAGATGTTCTAATTCATCAATTTTATATCTTTGATATTTATATTATTTAACTCTTTTCCCCCTTGAATTATTAAAGTTTTTTTCAATTCCATCTTAATGCGATTATTCTTCTTAGAAAAGGTCACTGACTTTTGGCACCTTTCGAGGCTTAATTGATAGGAATTTTCTGCTGTCGTAAATATTGTGAGTAGCTGGTTCATGATCTCTTCTTCTTGAACTGTGTCTCAATATAAGCGCCGCATCTGCAATAAAAACCACTTTCTTCTGCTCTTCTCTTGCTGGCTTATTCTTCATCACCAGATCTGCGGCGGTTCTTATAATAAATTACAAGATTTATTCTCTTACTGTCTTCTCTGACGTTTTCTCAAAAAGGATCTCTCTGCCATCTCCACGCCCGTGCTATCATTTAATCATAATCTTTTCTGCGCCTGCAATTACACTTCCAACAATCAACTTCTAACGGTAATTATGCTTTTAATTCTCCTGAAAAAACTGTATTCACCGATGTAAAATAATATATTCTTTTCTTTGATTCTCTCTCAATATTCTTTTTTAACTTAAAACTATTTACCCGTAAAAATAGTTGTTCTTTTGGTCCTCCTTCAATATTATTTTATATTCCATAAAACAAAATGGAAAACCTTTATTTACCAAAATAACATTCACGCCTGTTTAAAAGGGTCTCTTTCATTATTGTACTATCTCTTCAAAAAAGATGAAAAAACACTTTCCACTGGTTATTCCTTTAAAAAAATAAGGTTCACTTCGTCTTAATTTAAAAAAAGTAAAGGATATAAATATGGTGTTTAATCAAAAAAATAAAAAATCTTACCTTTGATTTCTTCTTGATATATTTTTTTATATCTTTATATTTATAAAATTATAATAGACTTTCATCTCATAAAAAGAAACCTTTCTCATAAAAAAAAAACTTTCATCTCTTAAAAAATTAAAACTTTTTCTCATCACTTAAAAAAGAAACTTTCATCTCATTTAAAAATAAACCCTTCTTCATCAACTTAAAAAAAAAAAAAAAACTTTCAACTCATAAAAAATAAACTTTCATCTCTCTCAGTATTCTATTTTAAAAAGAAAAAAAAAACTTTCTCTTAATAAAAAAACAAAATGAAACTTTCATCTCTTAAAAAATTCATAATCTTTCATCTCTTAAAAAAGAAAATTTCATCTCTTAAAAAAAAGTAAAGAATATTTCATCTTTTTAAAAAAAGAAACTTTGATTTCATCTCTTAAAAAATAAACTTTCATCTCATAAAAAAAACAGAAACTTTCATCTCTTAAAAAAGAAACTTTCATCATCTTAAAAAAAACTTTGTCTCATAAAAAAAAATCAAAAAAGACTTTCATCTCATAAATAAAAAAAGAAAAAAAACTTTCATTTACTAACGCTTTTCCCTTTAAAAAGATTTTCTCACGTGCTTTCTCTATTAAAAAAAGCAATTGCATTTGTCTTAAAAAATTTCATGACAGATCTCATCCATTAAAAAAGAAACTCATCTCTCTCTCTCTCTCTTTACTCTCTCCCTTGTCCTCAGTTTTCTCCGGCAATTGCCCTTGTCGTTCATTTCTCTCTCTCTCTCTCTCTCTCTCTTTGTCCTAGTTTCATCACTTCCCTTGATTTCATTTCCCCCTCCTTCCTCTCCTTTCCTCCGTAAGGGGACACTGGCAGGAAACGGTATTTTAAAATACGGTCGTAATAATCTCTCGCTCTCGTTCGTTTCTTGTTGCGTTCAAGTGTCCGTCTTATTTTCCTGTCCCCCAGTGAGCTTTTTCCTTCTTCATAAAGGACGAGAGATCTGGGGAAAGCAGAGGAGAGAGAAATGTCCATTTCCCTTTGCAAATAAAGCGTCGGAGGAGTTATCTAAGGGGATGTTTGTCATTTTAACTGAAGTCCGTTTTAATCACGATTCATTTCTACGTTCTTTCTACGTTGACGTTTGACATTTTGGGGGCTTTATATTTTGACGCTTGCTAACTGCATTTTAATTTTCATTGGCGATTTCTGCAGAATCTTAACAAATAATGGTTATTCAGTATCACGTCGTATCTTCGTCTCTGTAATTTATCTGGTTCTATTTCACTTACGTATTATTCCAGACGTCAAGGCTTTATACTCAGTTACATTTTCCCGTTTTTACCTTAAACTGAACACTGCATCTGTCATCAGCAAAACAGACCAAACAATGAGAATAACTAAGAACCTGAATATAAATGTAATAAAAAAAATAATTAACTTGAAAGATAAATGGAATTCCCTCCAGGTAAAACATGAATTTCGAGTTTCTGGGAAGCTGATAAATTTAGATCTGGCTGACAGGCGCTCCGCTGTTCTGTGATAGGAGATTGAACATATAATAAAACTATTTCTGCACGTCTCTTTATATGATACCTGAGCTCTAAGAGAAGGTATCTCATTTCGGCAGTGCTCTATATACCTCTGGGCACTGTTCTTACATAAAAGGAAGCTATTTCAGTTTGGTGGCTCTTATAAAACTTGGGCTCCTTTTCTGCAGTTCTCAGTAACTGTGTACCCTTAGTTAACGAGCTGGAAAGGGTACAGGAGTTATGTCACTTTTCCAGGTCTCTCTAAACGCTGGAATTTCTGCTATGTCCCGCGACATGGCGCTGAAATTTGAAAGAAAAGTAATTTGATATCGTTCCTAAATACAACTCATGTCAGTGTAAGCATTACTTGAGGGACTTTGCAGCGTCCCTTCGGCACCTAGCTGCAACCCCTTTCGTTCCTTTTGACTGTACCTCCGTTCATATTCTCTTTCTTCCATCTTACTTTCCTCAACCCTCTCTTAACAATTGTTTCATAGCGCAACTGCTTTGAGGTTTTCCTTCCGTTACACCTTTCAAACCCTCTTACTCTGTCAGTTTCCATTTCAGAGCTGGATGACCTTGTAGGTCCCAGCGCTTAGCCTTTGGCCCAAATCCTATATTCTGTTCGATTGTATCACTGCAGTCTGGAGTTATAAAGGACACCAATTTCATTTCTATTTCATTTCTGAAATACTTGATATTTCTGGTCGCTGGTACCAAACAGGGATGAAATTGCCTTTCCTCAGGAGGTAGAAAGCTGGTGAATTGCATTTTTGAAGTCCTCTTGTGTAACACTCTAATATTAGCTGGTCCGCTGGTATAGTGGTTCTTGTCGTGGCATGCCACTCAGATGTCGCGGGTTCGCGTCTCCCCCAGGGCGATGAAAAATCACTGGCTCTGTATCATGATCAGTTACTGCTGCAGTGTGGGGTCTGTGGACGGAGGGTGAAACCAACATTCTTTGGAAGCTTGAATTTCAAGTCAGTGGCCCCTTTGGTGCGCTTGTTCCATGTGAATAGGTTTCACCCACTGAAATATTATTATTATTATTATTATTATTATTATTATTATTATTATTATTATTATTCATTAAGGATGGGCATCGCGTTCTCGCCGACCGCTGTAGAAGCCTCGTCACCGGAGCTGTACAGGAAATGGATTTCATTTCCGCAGTCTTATTGGTAAACCTTATCAGTAGAGTTATGAAAACACATCTCAGGAATTAATCAAGGATATGCATTGTATACCGCTATTCCCCTTTGTAACTACAGCCGGGAGATATAAAGGAAAGGTATTGAATTTCCCAAGTTCTGGTTTTGAACTTTTTATCAGTATTGTACAGTATAATATTTTCTCTCTCTCTCTCTCTCTCTCTCTCTCTCTCTCTCTCTCTCTCTCTCTCTCTCTCTGGCATCTCTCTTTGTTCCTGAACCTCGACTGAATTGTTTAAGTGGCAAATAGATGAAGGTCAACCACACTGCCTTTTAAACAACAATCGTCATTGCAATTTACAACAGCCCTTTAGGGTCGGATGCGAGCGGAATCACAGAGATAAAGGCTGTAGGACTAGCCAGCTTGCTTCTCTAGGTTTAGTCTTCTGTAAACGAAAACTATTGTGCCGGCTTTGTTTGTCCGTCCGCAAATTTTCTGTCCGCCCAGATCTTAAAAACCACTGAGGTTAGAGGGCTGCAAATTGGTATGTTGATCATCAACCCTCCAATCATCAAACATACCAAATTGCAGCCCTCTAGCCTCAGTAGTTTTTATTTAATGGTAAAGTTAGCCATAATCGTGCTTCTAGCAACGATATAGGACAGGCCGCCACCGAGCCGTGGTTAAAGGTTCATGGGCCGCGGCTCATACAGCATTATACCGAGACCACCGAAAGATAGATCTATTTTCGGTGGCTTTGATTATACACTGTGCAGGAAACTCGATTGCGCCGAAGAAAATTCGGCGCATTTTTTATTTGTTTTTAATCACAAGTCGTTTATTATTAAATTCTGATAACAAATGCTAATAACTTTAAATTATATCGGATAGGAATGTGTATGTACATGGCCGAAGAAAGAAAGAAAGAAAGAGAGAGAGAGAGAGAGAGAGAGAGAGAGAGAGAGAGAGAGAGAGAAAATCAAGATAACAGAGAGAGAGATCGAAAATAAACAAAATGTTTCTTTTTGTAATATATAAGATGACATGGCGTGTTATTGGTATATATATAAAATAAACACAAATATTTATTATTGTAGATATATGAATATTATATATATATATATATATATATATATATATATATATATATATATATATATATATATATATATATATATATATATATATATATATATATATATATATATATATATATATATATATATATATATATATATATATATATATATATATATATATATATATATATATATATATATATATATATATATATATATATATATATATATATATATATATATATATATATATCCTACAAGAGAGAGAGAGAGAAATAAATAAACAAGCTCGAGTCATATATATAACAATTAATAAAAGATTTATGGATTATGGTGGCTATAAACATTAACATGGACTTCTGAAGGTCGGAGAGAGAGAGAGAGAGAGAGAGAGAGAGAGAGAGAGAGAGAGAGAGAGAGATAAATTACGTGGGCGCGTTTAATGGTCTCGATTATCATAAAAGAATCCTATATCTTCCGGGCGTCTGGAGTATAATGTAGTATAATGTATGAATGTAATATGATACGCAATAAAGTCGAACATATAATGTATAATTTATGAACCTGCTCATTCGGCCAGGTGATGTTTTTTTTTATGATTCTTTTCTTGACATTTATTCTCCATTATATATATGTTCCTTAATTTATTAAGGGTGATTTGAGTCCCTTCTTTCGTTCGATGCGAAGAGAAATATCGGAAGGTGAATTAGACAAAGTTCACGGGACTTTTTTTTTATACGTCGTTCTTTTAATGTTAATTATTTTCTCTCGCGTTTGTGTCCGCTGTAATAGGCATAATTGTGATCAGTATATATATATGTAGATGTGTAAGGATGTACTATGTGGTTATATTGGAGTTTATACTTGGGATTCATTGGATATATATACATATACATACACACATATGTATATATATATATATATATGAATATATAATGTGTGTGTGTGTGTATGTGTACCAGCACTGAAAGAAAATCACTGTAGTAAACACGTATTCCCAATCATAACATTTTTCTTCATTCTGTAAAATTCTTACAGTCCCTCGATTTCGAGTCATCTCGGCTCAGTTTTTCCTTCCCCTCTTCTTCTTCTTCTTCTTCTTCTTCTTCTTCTTCTTCTTCTTCTTCTTCTTCTTCTTCTTCTTCTTCTTCTTCTTCTTCTTCTTCTTCTGCTGTACATTCCTCCCGAATGAACAGTCTCTCCAAGTTCCGTAGCCGTAGGAGCTCTCTTCCACTGTCACGCCCCGTAGGGTAGCAGTGCCACCAGTGCTCCTCACGTGGTGCACTGTAGGTATTTTACTTAAGAGTCTTTGCGGCGTCCCTTAGGCCCCTAGCTGCAACCCCTTTCATTCCTTTTACTGTACCTCCTTTCATATTCTCCTAACAATTGATTCATGGTGCAACTGCTTTGAGGTTTTCCTCCTGTTACACCTTTCAGACCTTTGTTCTTGTCAGTTTCCCTTTCAGCGCTGAATGACCTCATAGGTCCCAGCGCTTGGCGTTTTTTCTATACTGTGTTTTCTCTTCTGTCCTGTTAACAACTATTATTATTATTATTATTATTATTATTATTATTATTATTATTATTATTCAGTAGATGAAACCTCATATGGAACAAGCCCACCACAGGGCCATTGACTTGAAATTCAAGCTTCCAAAATTTATTATTATTATTATTATTATTATTATTATTATTATTATTATTATTATTATTATTATTATTATTATTATTATTATTCAGTAGATGAAACGTATTCATATGGAACAAGCCCACCAAAGGGGCCATTGACTTGAAATTTAAGCTTCCAAAGATTATTATTATTATTATTATTATTATTATTATTATTATTATTATTATTATTATTATTATTATTATTCAGTAGATGAAACCTATTCATATGGAACAAGCCCACCAAAGGGCCACTGACTTGAAATTCAAGCTTCCAAAAAATATTGAGGTGTTTATTAGGAAGAAGTAAGAGGAAGTAAAGGGAAATACAGAAAGAAGAGATCCCACTTATTAAAGAAAATTAATCAATAAATAAATAAACAGATAAAAATCTATCAAAAATGCAAGGAGAATACCATTAGGGTAGTAAAGCATTGCATCCTCGCTTGAACTTCTGAAGTTCCAATTGCACGACTTCCTCTGAGAGGCTGTTCTACAGTATAGGCACAAAAGTCCCGATTTTAAAGTGAGGACAAGAGTGGATGGTGTTGACGGGGTTCATATTGAGCTCGCTTTTTATTTATTTAATTTTTTGGAATTTCTCTGGAATTTCTCTTTTTCTGGAATTTCTCTTGTTTTGGAATTTCTCCTCTTTTGGAAGTTCTCTTGATTTGGAATTTCTGTCATTTTGGATTTTTTTTTTTTGGAATATCCCATTTTTGGGAATATCCCTTTTTTTGGAATATTCCATTTTTTTTGGAATTTCTCCTTTTATGGAATTTCTTTCTTTTTTGGAATTTCTCTTTTATTATTTATCTTTTAAGGAATTTCTCATTTTTGGGGAATTTCTCTTTTTTTTACTTGGAAGTATTGGTTGGAATTTGTTTTTGAGACCATGAATTTTTATTTTTGTTCAGCTTTTTGGGTTATTTATGTGTTTGTGTGTTTGTGTGAGAGAGAGAGAGAGAGAGAGAGAGAGAGAGAGAGAGAGAGAGAGAGAGAGAGAGAGAGAGAGAGTGAGTGTATGGTGTGCATTTTCGTTTTATCTGGATTTATGGATTGAGAATTCCTGAGACCTATTTAAGTTCTTCAATCTTTGAGACTTTAATTATTAGCATCTTTTATTTATCTTGGGACTTTGAAATTCTGTGAACTAAACCAAAAAAAATTCGCTTCGTTTGGTGAAATGAAAACTAGATTTAGTCGATTTTATTCCTAAAGTGTTGATTTTTCAAAAGATCTTTTCTCCACCTTTTGAACAATCTGGGTTGAAATTCTCCTCACTGGACCAGCTTGGAAACCGAATCCTTTGGTCAGCGGAAATAAAATTTCCATCTTTTTATTATCAAAAATAAAATTCCTAGATAAGACTCCTAACAAGCCTCCACATTTGTGGATAACTTTTGAAACGAAACAGGATTTTGTTGTGAACATTTATTTTGAAGTTTACGAAGAGAAAAATGACGCTACACTTCATCGGATTTTCCCAGGGAAATCATGATGTCACAGAGCAAGGGACCCCGTAGGGGAGACTAGTGCCGTCAGTGCACCTCATTCAGTGCACTGTAGGCATTACTTAAGGTTCTTTGCAGCGTCCCTTCGTCCCCTAGCTGCAACCCCTTACATTCCTTTTACTGTGCCTCCTTTCATATTCTCTTTCTCCCATCTTACTTTCCACTCTCTCCTAATATTTGATTCATGACGCAACTGCGAGATTTTCCTCCTGTTACACCTTTTAAACCTTTTTACTGTCAATTTCCGTTTCAGTGCTGAATGACCTTATAGGTCCCAGTGCTTGGCCTTAGGCCTAAATTCTAAATTCTCATCTGTTTAACAAATCAGGGGAATTCTTAAGTAAACATTTTTTTCTTTGTTGATTTAGTTAATAAATCTTTCTGGAATACAGAAATTACTGTCACGCTTCGCAGCAAATAACCTGTCTAATTTCTATAATTGCATTCGCATTGTTCGCTATAGCGGCGTGAGCTTATCAGGAAATCCATGGGAGAGCACGATTTGCTTGCTCGTGCGAGAAGCCTAGGGGGTTTGTAATCGTACAAGCACGGAAATATTCGCTTTTAATTCTCGAATTCAGTATTGGATGTGTGGTATAATGTTTAGCGTACTTCTCAGAAATGTGAGGTAAGTTCCATAATGAAATGCATGTTACGGAACATGGTTTATCAGAAATATATACAAAGCTTATATCTTTCATCCGGCTGCTGTGGAGTTGATCAAGTACACAGCAGTTGGATGAAAGGTACAAGCTTGGTACATAATATATTTTTTATACACTATTTTCTGTAACATGCATTTCATTGTGGATCTTACCTCACGTACTAAAAAATATTTGAAAAGAGTCGATTCCTTTTCAGTGTTTGGTTTGAAGATATGTGTGTGTGTGTGTGTGTGTGTATGTGTGTGTGTTTTGGATTTCGTGGTGGGCTAAATGTAGTGGGTCAGTATAAGTAACAATGAAATACTTTATAGCTCCAGAGAATTTCATTCTTATGTTTTTTAATATGTATGTACACACACACACACACACATATATATATATATATATATATATATATATATATATATATATATATATATATATATATATATATATATATATATATATATATATATATATATATATATATATATATATATATACATATACATATACATATATATATATATATATATATATATATATATATATATATATATATATATATATATATACGTGTGTGTGTATGTGTTATATATGTATGTGTGTGTAGGGGATCATTATATAATTATGCAACGAAATGCCAATGTCATTCCGCTTAAAAATGAAATAACACCAATCTCTCTTTACATTCACCTTAATACAGAACAAAGACTCAAATCCTCTTGTAGAAATGTCCACAGCCACAGCCGCTCCACGCACCTACACAGTTGGTTCATCAAATGCACGTCAGCACACGCCTGTGCAGTCGCTGGAGGATGCTGCGTACCATTAGAACCTCAAAAGTTCAAGAGAAGTTGCAATGCAATACTACCCTAAAAATAATCTTATTATTTATTTCTGTTTTTTCTGTATTTTCTATTTTCCTCTCTAATTTTTTCAAGTGACAAATTCTTTGGAAGCTTGTAAAGTCCTGAAAATGGCCCCATTTAGGCTTGTTCTATATGAATATGGTTTATCTTAATAATAATAATAATAATAATAATATAATAATAATAATAATAATAATAATAATAATAATAATAATAATAATAATAATAATTTCTTTCTGTTATTAACCTCTTGAGAACGATTTTCAAATCTCCTTTTAAAAAGTATATGTACATGTATTAAAGGTTTTGTCAATAATTAGATTTATATTGATTTATCTGTAAATATATTACATATTTTCAAGGTGATTACTGAGGTATTTGAAATCTAGCTCATAATTTCTTTAATTTCTAAGACTCGGTCACACTACAAGAACCTTACTAAATATTTTTGTAATAATAATAAAAATAATAATAATAATAATTCTAATAATAAAATAAAAAATAATAATAATAATGGTAAGGTTCATGATTCCAATGACAGGTTTTTTCTTCCTTCAGTCCGTCCGTAGTTTGCGTGACGAACCAGTTCGGAGTTTGTCTACGGTAATCTGCAGAAAAAGTGGTTGAAAGCTTTTTTTATTGTTTATCAATGCATTGATCTTGTAAAGGAGGCAATGCCCGTTGATGCACCAATTTCTTTCGATAATAATAATAATAATAATAATAATAATAATAATAATAATAATAATAATAATAATAATAATAATACTGTACCTCCTTGCAAATTTCTTTCTTCCATATTAAACCCTCTTGAGAATGATTTTCAAATTGCTTTTTTTCCTATTATTACTTTGCAACCTTTTTACTGTTTTTGTCCGTGTAATTATTATTAATATTTTTTCAATTCAATTCAATACTAATGATTTAAAATTTAACGTCTTTTTCAAGGTGATTATTCGGGATTTTACTTCATTAGAAATCTAATGTTCTTCCTAATTTCTTTAAATTCCTCTATTTTACTTCTGTTTAATCACTGGCGACAAGAACCTCACTAAATGCGTAAGACCTCGCGCCTGTAATACCAAGCTATAAAAAAAAAAAGCCTTGTAATTGTAATTCTCCGAACTGGTCTGCCTGCGTGGAGTTAATAACTCGAAATTACCTGGGCATACAAAAAACCGGGGCTGTCATTCACCTGTAATTAACGCTTGTGCCTCTCTTTGATTGCATTCTGGGGATTGAAGGTTTTTTTTTATTCCAATTACAGGTTTTTCATTCTTCAGTCCGTAGTTTGCGTGACGAACCAGTACGGTAATTTCCTTCCGCCTTTGTGAGGGTTACGGTAATCTGCAGAAAAAGTGGTGAAAGCTTTTTTTTATTGTTTATCAATGCGAATAATGATTCATAACGGAGGCATGTCCCGTTGGGGGGCGGATACAAAATGCACCTCATTTCGATGCACTATTAGGCATTATTATTATGGTTCTTTGCGGCGTGTATTCCTTATTATTATTATGCAACCCCTTTCGTTCCTTTTACTGGAACAAGCCTTTCAAATTCTTGGCTTTCTTCCATCAAGCTTTCCAAAGAATATCCATTCGGAAGAAGTAATTATTGATTCAAAGCGCAACTGCTTTGAGGTTTTCCTCCTGTTACACTGAAAGTGGAAACCTTTTTACTGTCAATTTTCGTTTGCTAAACTGAATGACCTCGTAGGTCCTGATGCTTTTCCTTTCACCTAAATTTTATTATTCTTCAGTGTCTTCATATGCTGTTCGTTGCATGCATGCATTATTCTTTCATCTGTCTATATGCTATTCTGTGCACAGATGTGTTATTTTTCAGTCTCCATCTTGTATTCTTGGAACAGGGCCTCAGAATCGTGGTGACAGTAGTCAGTGACTTTTATCCTCGACTATAAACAGAGAGGTGTAAGCGAAATTCTAACACCTAAGTGGTTTTAATTTTGATTTCCTCCATTATTTTTGCGGTAAACCTCTCCCCCCCTTCCCCGCCCCCAACAAGCAGCACGTCTAACCATATCAGTAAATATAAAACCACTGGGACTAGGTAGCACCAGGTCTAACCACGTCAGCAAATACAAAACCACTGGGACTAGCAATTCTAGCACCCCAGTTGCGCAGTGCACCCGTCACTTGGTTTCAGTGGTGCGTGACGTCACGTGCCCATAACCTTTTATTAATTAGACCTACTTTACCTAAAGGTTGAAGGGAGTCTTCGCAAAGACCTCTCGTGAAAGGAGCCTGGCCTCAACGTCAGTTAAATTTAGTGACAATAAGACCTTCATTTCCAAAGCTTAGTGTGATTTCACGGTGCTTGCTTCTTCTTGTGCTTTCATCCCTCTGTATAAAGCGCTATGTGTAAACATTCAGTTTTCCTATGCGTTGATAGGCCTATGTTAGGAGATTATTTTATAGCTTTGACTGAATAAAGTGAGAAAAGCCGGCTATAGCATTACAGAAAACGCATGCTACCTCTCTATGCTGTTAGGCCTATATGCAAGCTTTCTTTTTCCGAAGCCTGGTGTCATTAGAGAATTTATACATTTGAGTGCAAGCGCCTCGTCTTCAAATAATGCAGATGCATTTTGAGCTTTCCAAAAATAAAAGGCGTAGGCCTAACTTTTCTGGAAGAGTGATTATCGTCTGAATTATAAAAATTCTATGAGAATTAAGTTTGTTTATTATTGATCTTTAGCTACGTTAAGTGAAATCTTTCACTATTAACAAAATTCTCCTTTGCACTGCGTAATTTAATATTCAGTAAACGCTGCATTGAAGCCTCGCTTCATAACCAATCAAATTGAAACCGTTAAAAAACATGACTAGCTTCAAGAATTGACGTTAATATTCATGTATTATATTGTAAAATATAAAGTATTTTTATTTTGGGGGGTGGGCAACAAAATTGAATGTTATTCAATATATCGGCAAACTTTTCCGATGACCGTAATTATTTCAATTGACAGTTCATAGTACCCAGCCAATCGTCAGTATTGGGGAATTTCATCACTGGCATATTGGTGTTTATCGGATTCAAATATATCTTATTATAGGATTTTTTTTTTTTTTAGCGACTACTGTTTTTTAATTGTGTTAGGACACGAGGAGGTGACAGTGTTGCCAATTCAGAAAGGAGACTTGATTAGTATGTAAATCGGCTTGTTTATATATACAGTATATGTATATATGTATATATATATATTATTTATATAATCTATCTATGTATCCGTCTATCTATATATATATATATATATATACACATACACATCTATCACACATCTATCATATATATATATATATATATATATATATATATATATATATATATATATATATATATATATATAGAGAGAGAGAGAGAGAGAGAGAGAGAGAGAGAGAGAGAGAGAGAGAGAGAGAGAATGGAATGGATATATAGGGCCAAAGGCCAAGCACTACCTATTGTAATGGTGTCTTGTTGGAGAGGTTAAAACTCAAGTGTAAAGAACCTTGTTTTAAATTGGTTTGATACCTTAAAGTGTATTGTTTTAAATTGGTTTGATCATTAGTAGATAAACCCCAATCAGAGCATTTCCATAACATTAACCACTGTTGACACCTACACACGAGGCTCATCAGTAGAACGCCGAACCTTCTTACAAACTCAAACTGCTCAGTTCACCTCTTATCTTACACGTACACACTTTTGCTTCCTGAATACCGAGGCTCTTCCCTTTTAATACGCCATCTGTGGAGCCCATTTTACATTTACCAAACTACCTTAAAATAGATTCGGCCACCCTTCTCCTCTGGTAAAGTCGTGCAGTTGGAAATTTAAAAGCTCAATCGAAGATTCAGTGCATTATTAGTCTGATACTATTCTTTGTGCATTTTAATACATTTTTATCTATTTATTAATTTGCTAATTTACTTTTCTATTTTGATAAGTGAGATTTTTTTCTTTCTGTATTCCTCTTTACCTCCTCTTACTTCTGCCTAATGAACACCGTATTCTTTGGAAGTCAGTGGCCCCTGTTGGCTTGTTCGACTTGAATGGGGTTCATCATCTAATAATAATAATAATAATAATAATAATAATAATAATAATAATAATAATAATAATAATAATAATAATAATACCATGGGACGCCAGAGTTGATGAGAAAGAAGAGAAAAAATCATAATTATCAAGACCTGAAAATAGAAATAAGAAGGATATGGCATATGCCAGTGGAAATTGTACCCACAATCATAGGAACACTAGGCACGATCCCAAGATCCCTGACAAGGAATCTGGAAAAACTAGATGCCGAAGTAGCTCCAGGACTCATGTAGAATAGTGTAGTGTACTACTAGAAACAGTGTACATAGTGAGAAAAGTGACGGACTCCTAAGGAGGCAGGATGCAACCCGGAACCCCACACTATAAAAACCACCCAGTCGAATAGGATGACTGTGATAGACCCATAAAAGAAAAATAATAATAATAATAATAATAATAATAATAATAATAATAATGAGATTATTTTCAAGAAAATTCTATGGTTAGTTTTTAAGATATGGCGTCCCGCTTTTTTCGGGGAAAGGTCTCGGTACTCGGTTACGTCTCGGGAGAATGCGAGAGGACGGGGGATCGACTCGGAGAGAATCCGATTCAAATAATCTCGTTTCGAATTCGCTGATCGTGTTCGCTTAACTTCGACCCTGACTTCAACTTAATGTAAGTAGTTATCACGGCAGTGAAGTGAGTCTATATATCCTTGATATGTAGAGCTTAATTGTATATATCCTTTATATGTAAAGCGTATTTCCGTCTTGTTTTGCTGATGATAGATGCGATGTTCAGTTTAAGATAACAACAAGAAAAATGCAACAGAGTATAAAGTCATGACGTCCAGAATAATACGTAAGTAAAATAGAACTAGATAAATTACGGAGACAAACATACGACGTGATGCTGAACAACAATTATTTGTTAAGATTCTGCAGAAATCGCCAATGAAAATTAAAATAAAGTGTAGCAAGTATCAAAATATGAAGCCCCCAAAACGTCAAGTGTCAGCGCGAAAGAAAGTAGAAATGAATCGTGATTAAAACTGACTTCGGTTAAAATGACAAATATCCCCCTTAGATAACCTCTTTGACTCAACAATTGTTTGTTAAGATTCTGCGGAAATCCCCAATGAAAATTAAAATAAAGTGTAGCAAGTATCAAAATATCAAGCCCCCAAAATGTCAAGTGTCAGCGCTGATAGAACGTAGAAATGAATCGTGATTAAAATGACAAATATGCCCCTTAGATAACCTCTTTGACGCTTTCTTTGCAAAGGGAAAGGGACATTTCTCTCTCCTCTGCTTTCCCCAGAACTGTCGTCCTTTATGAAGAAGGAGAAAGCCCACTGGCGAAAGGAAAATAAGACAGAACTTGAACGCAACACGAAACGAACGAGAGCAAGAGATTATTACGACCGTATTTTAAAATACCGTTTCCTGCCAGCGTCCCTTTACGGAGGAAAAGAAAGGACGTGAGGGGGAAATGAACGATCAAGGGAAATGATGGAACTAAGACGAGAGAGAGAGAGAGAGAGAGAGAGAGAGAGAGAGAGAATCCGTCATGAGAGAGAACTGCAATTGTTGGAGAAAGCGCGTGATTGAGAATGGATGGAAAGAGTTTTGTTTTTAGACAGTTTTTTATGAGATGAAAAAATAACTCGATAAAACCAAGGGAAAGAATTTTTTTTATAGTTTGTATTTCGGAGAGATGAAATAAAGAAAAATAATTACCAGAAGAAAGAATGAAAATATTATTTTCTTATAGCTGAAATTTTTACCCATCTTTATATTATTTTTCTGAAGAGATAATAGAATAATGAAAGAGAATTAGAGGAATGAAAGTTTTTATGGGCAAATGAAAGTCTTTCCTGTTTTTATAGAAGTCATAATGAGAGAGAATCAAAAGAACAAAGCTTTTATCGTCTGTAGGTAGTTTGTAACAGTTAAAAAGAATAATGAGGGGGAACCGACGGAAAGTTTTATTTTTTTTAATACAGTCTTTTTCCATTTTGTTTTCGGAAGAGATAAAAGCGTAATTGCTGTTGGAAGTTGAAGAAGGGTAATTGCGCGAAAAGATTATGATTAAAAGAGAGAGAGAGAGAGAGAGAGAGAGAGAGAGAGAGAGAGAGAGAGAGAGAGAGAGAGAGAGATTTTAATTAGCAGAGCACGTAATGAGACACAGTTCAAGAAAAGGAGACCACGAAGTTACGACAGCAGAAAATTCCTATCAATTAAGCCTCGAGAGGTTACAGAGGTCACTGACCTCTTCTGCTTTGCATCAAAAGAATATAAAGCAGTGGTTCTTAAACTTTTTTTTTTTGCCCTGCGCCCCACTACCCCTGAAATTTCTGCCCACTACAACCTATAAACAGTATTGTTGAATTTTTGGCATGTTTTCAGATAATAATTAGAAAACATATGGAAGCAGTGATAATGTTTCTGGCAACTTTGCAATTGATATCACAAATTAAAAAAAATAATAGGCACCATCTGGCAACCCTGCTTGACGCCCCCTTTGAAGCTTTTGGCATGTTTTCAGATAATAATTAGAAAACATGTGGAAGCAGCACCCCAGATTAAGAATCACTGATATAAAGTACTCTCTCTCTCTCTCTCTCTCTCTCTCTCTCTCTCTGTCTCACTTCTCTGCCTGAGTAGACATCCTTTACAAAATAATGTTGAATGAAAGTCTCTCTCTCTCTCTCTCTCTCTCTCTCTCTCTCTCTCTCTCTCTCTATCCTGTAATAAAACTGGCTACTGTTGAAATGAAATCTCTCTCTCTCTCTCTCTCTCTCTCTCTCTCTCTCTCTCTCTTTGAAAAGACGACTTTCAGAAAATACTGTTGGAATAAAATTCTCTCTCTCTCTCTCTCTCTCTCTCTCTCTCTCTCTCTCTCTCTCTCTCTCTTGTAGATATCCTGTAATAAAACTGGCTACTGTTGAAATCTCTCTGAAAATCTTTCAGAAAATACTCTCTCTCTCTCTCTCTCTCTCTCTCTCTCTCCGAGCGCGTTTCAAAGGAGGACGAAGTATCTGTGCCTGCGTTCATTGCTTTCGAGGCAAAGGAAGACGATATCGATTTGTTTGATCCAATTCCGAGAAGCAGCTTTGAAATGCAACCTGTTTTGCCAACTCCTTTACTCTCTTTACCTGGGCAAGGCTTTACACTTTTTTTTTTGTTTTCAATTGCGTTCTGATGGGAGAATTTAAGTTTTTTCATTTTTATTATATACATTTTAACCGAAGGTACGTATTACGGATATAACTAATTCTCTCTCTCTCTCTCTCTCTCTTCTATGTATATATATATATATATATATATATATATATATATATATATATATATATATATATATATATATATATATACATACATACATATATATACATAAAGATATCATACATACATACAAACCATACATACATACATATAATGTCAAAATTCTAAAATATCACTTAAAATATCGAATTTTAAAACCAATTAGGATACTTTGTGACATCTTCCTTGCCAACAACATTATAAAGCAAAATTTAGTGAAATTTTATAAAATCATTGATTTAATATTTTATTTTAAAGATCAAAATATGTTATTTAATTTGTGTTTTAGATGATCATATGATTGTGATTATTTTATCATTATATTTACTGGTGACGCTGATGTGTGTGCGTGTGTATGTGCGTATGTATGTGTTTTAAATGCCATTAAATAACAACTTTTTTTTCTCAGCAGAATTACATCACTTAGATGAAATCTGAAGTTGAACGGAGCTACCTGACGAAGACCACCTGGTATTATAAGGTACGTTTGCTTTGTACACAAAATTATCATATGTTTCCCTAGGTTGTCCCGCCATTGATAACCACGTTGTTGGATCCCAGTCTACATAAATTGATCAATCAATCAATCAATTAATAATTCTAAAATTGATGCGGAGCAGCGTCACGTCACGTCAAAATATTCTTTCCAAGAAAACGCGTCGTGATGTGACGGTGGATGCCGTGTGCTTGATGGTGACGTGACGTGACGTGATGGTGTGAACAAGTCCATTTGAATATATGTATTTTGACGTGACGTGATGTGTCGGTGACGTGATGTTATAATGTGAATCAGCCTCTATACAATCCGTCTTTTTATGGCCTTAATTCTGGTTACTCATTTTCTTATATTTCATATTCTTTTTATGCGGTTTTATTTTGACATAAAATTGAAAGTCCATTTGTGCAGTAATAATGTATCGTTATGCTAATTTTTTAACCTTTCGTTTTTTGTTTTCATTTCGATATTTTTCTCTGCCCGTTCAGACAACAAAGTTCACAAGAACAAAGAAATAGAGCATAAACAAATAACACATTTTTTTTTTACTTTTATATTTATCTTTACATATTTTTATTTATTTCATATTTATTCATTTTATAAACTGTTTTAATTCAGATCTTTTCCTTTATATTAATTTTTCTCCTATTTTATAAAATATACAAACAAATGACAACACAGTTGTATTTTTTTTAAGTATTTTATTTCACTGATATAATATCTTCTCAGTACAACGGAATATCTCATACATAAAGCAGTCGTACATGTAATACTTATGTTAACAAGTTTTTTTTTAACTATGGGGGGGAATGTTTTCACCGTGATGAGTGAGTGTTAACACCTTTTAGTGTAAAAAAAAAAAAATTAACAGAAATCTTCAACAAATCATCGAGGGCAACATTGGTTGCGATTCGTGAACTCATCATCATCATCATTAATAATAATAATAATAATAATAATAATAATAATAATAATAATAATAATAATAATAATAATAATAATAATGATAATAATAAAACAGTTTAACCAGGCCACTGAGCTGACTGTCAGCTCTCGTAGGGCTGGGCTCTTGAACTCATCAGCGAACGGAAATAAAGCAAATCGTGTGATGAGGGAATTGGAAAACTCAATGATTTGTTCTTTAGTGACGTAGGGGTTGTGACAGTGTGGGGCTGTTTGTTCAGATAGAGAAAAGGACAGGAGGGGAAAGAATCGTCTGTAGGAGGGAGAAAGGACAGGAAGGGAAAGAATTGTCTGTGGGAGGAGAAAGGACAGGAAATAAAAGAATTGTTTTTGGGTAGGAGAAAGGAAAGAGAAAATTGAGAGAAAGGAGAGGGAGGGAAAGAATTGTCTTTGGGTAGGAGAAAGGAAAGAGAAAATTGAGAGAAAGGAGAGGGAGGGAAAGAATTGTCTTTGGGTAGGAGAAAGGAAAGAGAACATTGAGAGAAAGGATAGGAAGTAAAAGAATTGTTTTTGGGTAGGAGAAAGGAAAGAGAAAATTGAGAGAAAGGAGAGGGAGGGAAAGAATTGTCTTTGGGTAGGAGAAAGGAAAGAGAAAATTGAGAGCTAGGACAAGGAGGAATGGGTAGGAGAAAGGAAATAGAAAATTGAGAGAAAGGACAGGATTGGAAAAAAAATTGTCTTTGGGAAGGGGGGAGGAGAAAGGACAGGAAGGAAAAGAATTGTCTGTGGGAAGGAGAAAGGACGGAGAAAATAGAGAGAAAGGACAGGAAGGGAAGCAATTGTCTTCGGGAAGGAGAAAGGAGAGAGAGAGAGAGAGAGAGAGAGAGAGAGAGAGAGAGAGAGAGAGAGAGAGAGAGAGAGAGAGAGAGAGAGAGAGAAACGGAGAAGAAAATTGCCAGATATGACAAAGGTGTTTGGAATGATTCAGATAACAGCAACTTTGCCACTCAATAATGATGCTACAACTTTAATAATGAATTGTTTTTAAACACTTGTTTATATATTTCTCGTGTTTTCAGATTCCAAATGTGGTAATAATAATAATAATAATAATAATAATAATAATAATAATAATAATAATAATAATAATAATAATAATAATAATAATAATAATACTTTATATTCGCCTCGTGTTTTCAGATTCCAGATGTAATAATAATAATAATAATAATAATAATAATAATAATAATAATAATAATAATAATAATAATAATAATAGTTGGGGGTTTCCCACCAATAGAATACAGTGGAAAATTAACTGAAAAGTCTGAATAAATGTTTAAATTCCTCGCCGCAGCTTTACTTAAGCTGGTCGCAGATATGGTTGATTTTATATAATTAATCGATTCTGGGCTAATAGCATATAAAATAGCCTGTTACTTCAATAGTGAGGGATCTTAAACAATTTTAATTTTGGGCACTCACGGTCCATGCTTAGATCTCTTGTAGATGTTTGTTTATATATATATATATATATATATATATATATATATATATATATATATATATATATATATATATATATATATATATATATATATATATTTTTTTTATGCTTTACAAAAGACAAGAATAATTTCTTTTGGTAAATCGTACAACATTTTTACAACGTGATATATGTCACAGTAAGTCCTTCTTTCAACGGGCATTTAAAATTTATGAAATTTATAAAGCATATGAAAAAAATCAGGAAAGTTGGAGTGAAGGTAAAATAATTCCTACGAGTTGAACTCAAAAAACTGATCTTTGAGAAATAAAAATTAGATCATTTTTGAGCAAAATTCAAAATTTAATTCTAATGTAATTCTGCTGAGGAGAATTAGCTTTGCACTGAAGCGAGTTACTGTTATCTGAATGACGGGAGAATTGAGAGAATTGCCAGTCCTTCTGTACGGTGTAAAAGAAATGAAACAAAACGGAGGATGATGGAAACCTCCAAGAAAACATGGGAAACAGAAAGACATACCAATAACGTAAACACGAAGAGTAAAAAAAAAAAATGAACAATTTAAAACATGATGAATACTGGGGTGTCGCGTGTGATGGGACCCGGAGGGTAAGAATATCTACCCAACTTTTGGGAGGCTGAAAAATACAAAACGAATTATATTAGAACCTCATAGAGATTACAACCACAAGCAGGAAGTGTTATATATGTGCCTCCAAGCACATATGGATACAAAACGATGTCCAAGAGCCCCGATGTCCAAAAGTTGGACATGGTGATGGCTCTTAATAGAAACTTGACTTCTGTTTTTCGTTAAGGGAGCTGAATGCAGGATTCGTTTCAGGAACTGTCTTCCTAGTAGATGTCTCTTAAGGAAGGTTTTCTTGTTATTAATGTAGATTTATGTGAGTTTCTAGATTCATAATGATAAAATGTGAGTCGACGGTTTTATACACAATACCAGTGGTTCTCAACCAGGGGAAGGATTCTCCCCTAGTGGGGAATATCAGAGTTTCAAGGGGGGGAATTGTGACCAAGGATTTTGAATATTATATGCATAATATTTCCAATGCACCTTTTGAGGCTGACAATTTTGGAAAAGGGGGATGGAATGACATTCTGACATATGGTGAAAGGGTGCATGGGTCAAAAAAAGTTGAGAACCACTGTTTTATTAGTGGTTTACCCATAATTCCTTATAACAATAACCAAGTTTATGTTGATGAAACGTGGTAATGTTAAACTAAATGAAAATATGTAATGCAGTGCAGAATCAATGACAGCCACATCGTATGAGGCTGAAAGCCTGTAAAATTTCCGCACGTTTTGAAAATTTCACCTGACAGAATAAAGGAACTCTATGTGCTTCCAAACTATGTGGAAAGGTACCTACTGCTTGATAAAAAGGAAGACTTTTGTGGTGGTGGTGGGGGGCGGGGTGTGGGCAATGCAGTTTATAACATAAGTTTACATATTGTTCGTCTGGGGAAGTGACATTCTTATTTTGTTAACACCAACATTTTCTATTGGACTTTTATGTTCAATATTGAGGTTGATTCAGCATGCTAGCAAACGGGGGCTTTTAAGAAATGCAAAAATGTGCTAAAGCATTTGGAAAGGCTGATAACAGGGAAGTACTTTGAAGGATGGTCAGACTGATGACAAACTTAGAGTTTTATTGAATGTCCCTGTAGGATATCTTGACCAGGGGAGCAGTTTTAGATACCTGTACAGAATGTAGGATGTCTTGACCAGGGACCAGTATTAGATACCTGTACAGAATCAGTAACTGCCAATGATAATAATAATTATTATTTATTATATCAGTAGATGAAACCTATTCATATGAAACAAGCACACCAAAGGGGCCACTGACTTGAAATTCTTTAAGCTTCCAAAGAATGTTGGTTTCAACCTCCCACCGCAGCAGACCCCACACTGCAGCAGTAACTGATCATGATACAGAGCCAGTGATTTTTCATCGCCCTGGGGGCGACGCGAACCCGCGACATCTGAGTGGCATGCCACGACACTAAGCATTATGCCAGCGGACCAGTAAAAGAGAGGATTATGATTTTTAAAAGGAAATGCTTCCTTGAAAAAGCTGGAACGATTGAAAGTAGTTGGCAAAGCCAGAACTTACTGATCAGGTATATAAAATGCATATTTCCAGCTTAGTACTGACGGATTGCTAAGAAATTCACAATCTCGTGAAAAACAGTCTGTGTGATAAAAATCCACAATTACACAGTGAACTGGATTACTATGTAAAAGACAAAAGCAAAGACTTTCGACCACCTGAACGGTGTTCCTCATGTGTGTGTTTGTAAACACTGATGAGGAAGAACAACCGTTCTGGTGTTCGAAAGTCTTTGCCTTTGTATTTTACATAGTAATCCAGTTAAATATGTAATTGTGGATTTATATTACTCAACGACGGATTGTTTTCAACAGAAGTAATGAGGGTATTATGGACTGTAATTTAGGACTTGCAAGTCTTATACCATCCTTGTGCAAGGTAAGATTGTTGGCAGGTTTCTAATTGTGTAGGAAGTGACGAGGACTCTATGAGTGTTGTAGGCAAGGGGTGAGGTTGGGGGGTGGCTTATTTTAAGATTTCTAACAGGTGGTGAACTTTTAGAAACTGGTGGTATTTTATGTTATACTTTACTCTTACTGATTCCCTTATATCGAGGGATGTTTATTACTATAAGTGATTGTGGAGGACTTTTTGAAGATTGTATCGGAGAAGATTGTGATAAAGTTAGTGAAAATAACACCGAAGTTACTGGTGTAAATGAAGGTTTTTTCCCTGGTAAATTAAGAGGACTCAACTTTCGTCCAAAAATAAGTTTATTGCAATTGGATACCAAAGGAGATATCGTTCAAGCTTAAGAATGGAGGAAGACGAATACAAGTTGGAACTCTGAAGTGTCCATATACGATTAGTAAATTGTAAGGTTTTCAAGAATGAAAATATTAATGTACTTATGTGTATAAAGGACTGCAGGACCAAGGACCAATTTGAGGTTTTCTTAAAGCAATTGTCTTCACAAGAGATCATTCTTGGGTAACTGCTAAGATTCCAAAGTATGATTTTAGAAGTATAGTAAAAGAGATGATAAAATGAGGTTACAGTGTCAGGATTCTGTAAAGAATTAAGACTAAGATAATTCAAGATAAGAAGCCTGATGACCAACCACAGGATATCCTATTAGTTTTCTATAGGATGGTAAAAGTGAAGACCAGTCAAGACCAGTTCAGTATTTAAAGAAGGAAGGTTAAGGACCAGTTTAAGACTCCACTAAAAGATCTTGTAGAGAAGATGCAAGTGAGGAACTTTTTATGGATTCAGAGCGAGATCTTTTAAGGATAGTTTGGCTGATAAAAAACTTGAGTTTTAATTGAAGTTTCTGCAGGATACTCAGACCCTGGATCAGTGTTACTGTTTTGATATACGGGTCTGTTAAAGTTAAACTGTTAAAAACTGAGAAACTGGACATCTCTAAGATTTCAAAGTAAGGTCCTGGACAAAGATTTATAATGAGGGGCAGTGTAAGGTCTTATGTAGTAGGACCGCGGACGAATTTAAACTTGCAAATGGTGGTCTTTAGAAAATATTGATCCCAAGAACCTTTTTGAGGTTTCAGTGTACAGACATACGAATGATAGCAAGACAAGGGACCCATTTTAGGACCAAAAGTAGACATGTTTTCAAGACAGGCAGACTGATGACTACCTTTAGGGTACAAAGTATGGTGTATGTAGGCTGGTAAGAATCCGAACCAATGTGGCGTTCCAGAGTGCATTACTCTTGTTCTAAAGTAAAGTCTTTCAAGGGTGATGAATCTGAGGGCTAATTCTGTCAATGGGTTTTTGTGTATGGGCTGAGCTTCGGAACGTAAAAGTGTTGCGAGATTGTCGTAACTTGAAAACTCATTCCCTCCTGGAAGAAAGAGATCTACTCGAAAGACAGTTCCAGTACTCCCTTAAAGATACTCCGAGGTATAATTAGAAGTTTCTGGTTTCAAAACACGTATTGAACACGAATGAAGGGACTAATAAACAGAACAGTTAAAGCAAAAATTGCTCTGGAACCAATTCACATACTCCTGTAAAAATGTGCGTCTCCTTCAATACAAACGGTTTAATACAAGATGTTTGTTATCAATTTATTTTATTTTTTTTTTATTGAATAGACACCAAGAAAATGAAATGCAAGACTTTAACTATTCAGATTTGATTGGCACTCTTCTTCTTTCATCTTCGTCTTCTTCTTCTTTCTTTTAGTTTTCAAGATAAACTAGTCATTCTCTAGTCATTGGCGTCCACAAAATGGCAAATTTACAACTAATGGCTATATAGTCTATCACACTTCTGTCGCTGTATTCAAGTTCAGGATTGACGTTAATAAATTAATCTCATGTTTCAACGGTCTACAAAAATATATTTTTCCTTTTAAAATCCTTCAGTTTATGGTAATTTAGTTTTGTTTCCAACTCTCTCCAGCGCTTCAATGAGTCACCATCATCGTCCAACCTTTCTTTCCTCTGTCGATTATTCCTGGTTTGTTGTCCTCAAGAACAAGTACTGTTCTTTTGTTCAATTCATCACTGGCAAGTAATAACTTACAGCCTCGGGACGCTGGAAGCCAGTCACAAAATTCCAGTTTCTTAGTCACTCTTCCATGCCACTGTCTGTTCCAGCCTTTCCCTGGAAAGTTTCTGAGTGGCCAGAAACGCACACGTTCAGAACATTTTCTAGAGATTATTATTTAAATAATGAGCATTTATTTTTTATATATATATATTTTTTTTATAAAGGTCTCTGCGAAAGGTCTGAGACCCTGCGAATGTTTATTATTATATACACGTGCATGTGTACAGTCTGGAAAGTACTTCCGACATTCCAGTACACGCGAACTTTTTTTTTCTGTTTGGTTTTATATTTTTCTTGTTTTTGGCAGCAGGTTTAATCACTATATGTTTGTCTTCTTCTTCTTCTTCTTCTGCGAAGTCACACTGAGTGGGAACACGAATCAGTTCTCCTTTTTCCTATGTAATCCGTAAGCGTAACTCCTGATTCGGTGCACTCGAAGGAATTGACAGTAAAAAGGGTATTTATTAACAAGAGCTTCCGACTGCTGACGTCGCTGCCGCCGCCGCCCTACTTGAGACCTCGTCCGACCAAAGGGCGTCGATCTCCTCGTCAGGGGCAAATCCAGCAGGCAGCAGCAGCAGGGGGGTTAAAGTGTGGAGTCTTGACCATCACCTCGGTTGGAGGTTGAGCAGGTAGGCGATGGTGCTAGCGGAAGCAGCGGGGGGGAGGAGGAGAGTCTCCCTCGACAGCCACCACAATCCTGCTAGCAGGCAGAACAGCAGGAGGCTCCGTGACGGAGGGCATCTGCTGAGTGGGGCCCCTCCGTGATGCATGGCGGCTGGATGCTCACCTGCTGAGGATACCAAGGAGGAAAAGTCAGAATCTTTGTGAATAATAATAATAATAATAATAATAATAATAATAATAATAATAATAAAATAAATATAATTTAAAAAAAATAAATGAATATATTTAAAAATACATCTCGACAGAAGAGAGCTTTCGGGAATCTGTTCGATTCCCCTTTTCGATGAGATTGAAAAGAGGAATCAGACAGATTCCCGAGAGCTCTCTTCTGTAGAGATGTATTTTCAAATATATGTACCCTTACATAAATGTGGATTTGTTTCTCCAATTCAAGACTCATCCTACTATGAGTATTTTCAAATAATAATAATAATAATAATAATAATAATAATAATAATAATAATAATAATAATAATAATAATAATAATAATTTTGTCTGAATCTGTGAGAATTTGACATATTACTAGCAATGGGAATATTGCTAAGAGATTCACAATTTCGTGATAAACAATCTGTGTAATAAAAATCCACAATTATATAGTAAAATATATTACTATGTCTAAAATAAACAAAGACTTTCGAACACTTGAACGGTGTTCCTCATCAGTGCCAACGTTAAAAAAAATTCTATAGTAATATATTTACTATATAACTGTGAATTTTTATTACACAAATGGAAAATACCTATTTCTGAATCTGTGAATTTATCATAATATCAATGGAAGTCACAGTATCATTGATGTTATTGATGGTAAGCTAATTAATAACAAAAGCAACGCCAGTAATAGTCGTATTATACTAATAATGATTGGACTGTGGGACAGTCTCCCTGAAGATATTGTGCAATTGGAACTGCAGAAGTTCAAGCGAAGGTGCAGTGCATTACCACCCTAATGCTATTTTCCTTGCAGTTTAATACATTTTTATCTATATATTAATTTATTAATTTAATTTTTTCACTTTTTAATAAGTGAGATCTCCTCTTTCTGTATTTCCCTTTACCCCGTTACTTATTTCGAGTGAACACCATATTATTGGGAAGCTTGAATTTCAAGTCAGTGGCCCCTTTGGTGGGCTTGTTCCATATGAATAGGTTTCATCTACTGAATAATAATAATAATAATAATAATAATAATAATAATAATAATAATAATAATAATAATAATAATAATAATAATAATAATAATAATAATAATAATAATATTCTTTGGAAGCTTGAATTTCAAGTCAATGGCCCCTTTGGTGGGCTTGTTCCATCTGAATAGGTTTCATCTATTAAATAATAATAATAATAATAATAATAAAATAATAATAATAATAATAATAATATTCTTTTGAAGCTTGAATTTCAAGTAGTCTTTGGAAGCCTGTTCCATCAATAGGTTTCATCTAATAATAATAATAATAATAATAATAATAATAATAATAATATTCTTTGGAAGCCTGAATTTCAAGCCAATGGCCCCTTTGGTGGGCTTGTTCCATATGAATAGGCCTCGTCTAGTGAATAATAATAATAATAATAATAATAATAATAATAATAATAATAATAATAATAATAATACAGGGAAACCTTTCCTCGCCAACCTGTCTAATCAGCAATGCCATGCGTCACTCTTATGTGCGTCAATATATAATCACGCTAATTGCCAGTCATTACGGGGGACAGTAATGACACAAACCTATTTACAGCGAGATAGATAATGCCACTAAATTACGGCGATGGGCAATTTTACAATATCGCGGTAAGTTTTACGTCATTCAGTTTTGCCGTCAGAAAGATATGAGGTGGGAAAAAAAGTCTATGTTGGTAGAATGATTTTGATTATTCTCGGAATTTGAACGGATCTCATTCAGGTATGTGGAAACATCGACGTTTGAAATGCTTGTCTTTGGACTCAGAGAGAGAGAGAGAGAGAGAGAGAGAGAGAGAGAGAGAGAGAGAGAGAGAGAGAGAGAGAGAGAGAGAGAGAGAGAGAGAGAGGACGTTTAAAAGCTAATCATTGGAGAGAGAGAGAGAGAGAGAGAGAGAGAGAGAGAGAGAGAGAGAGAGAGAGAGAGAGAGAACGTGTTTAAAAGCTAATCATTGGACAGAGAGAGAGAGAGAGAGAGAAAGAGAGAGAGATAGAGAGAGAGAGAGAGGGGAGGGGTGTTTAAAAGCTAATCATTAGAGAGAGAGAGAGAGAGAGAACGTGTTTAAAAGCTAATCATTGGACAGAAAAACAGAAGAGAGAGAGAGAGAGAGAGAGAGAGAGAGAGAGAGAGAGAGAGAGAGAGAGAGAGAGAGAGAGAGGGGTTTAATTTACAGACAGACTGACTGACTGACTGACTCCTTCGTAAACTCATATCAGTTATCGGTGAATTCCAAACGATGATGTAGAATTGCCCAGGATTGAAACTTCCGAAAGAAAAAAAAATCAAGAAAAAAAAGAAGTTTTGGCAAACTTCCCGTAAAAATATTCTCGGTTACTAAAGTCTTGAGGGTTAAAAGGATTCCAAGTTTCTAATTACGACGCTGTTTATTCTCAATTTCCCCAAGTTTGAGTGGAAATTCTCGGGTTTCTAAGTCTTGCTTACTCCGTTTTTATAAGGGGGTTTTTCTCTGGTCGTATTTCCTTTCCCGCCCCCTTGCTACCCCCTTCCCCATGCTGCCCATCATACCCCACCTAAACCCCCCAACCGCTCCCCTCGCCATCGAGGATTTTCGGGTTTTGAAATTTCCATTAAAATATTAATTTTTCAAGTCACAAAGGAAGGTGACTTCAAACCCACATTGAAGATTTCCGGTCACTTCATTCCAGTAATTTTTTTTTTTTGTAAGAAACCAAATTGAATTATTTAATGATTGATTGATTTACTTCTTTATTTGTTTATTTTTAGAATTCCAAATAATTTCCACGAAACTGTTTATCTTATCAGATGCGTGTGTGGGTGTTTAATTTGAAAATCAGAGTTCTTTTATGCCAGATGTTTCTTCTCATATTTCCAGAAATGTAAATGAAAAATGTATGAAAACAAACAGTATGTGTTTGTGTTACAAAACTTCAACAAGGGGAAGTTGTTCAAGTTCTTCTAAGATTCTAAGATTGAAATTGGAGACTTTTCCGATTTGTAAATCAACTTTGTTTGTCAACAGGACCGTATAGATTCATTCCAGAATTCCAGATGTAAACCTCGGAATTCTCCTCCTGTCCCAGTTTTTCCGAAGACTTATAACCTTCCCTTTCTAAGGGCAATTCCGTCATTTCCTTGGTTTTTTATCTCTTGTCTTTTTCCGGCCATGTTAAGAGGGGAGGCATTAAAAAGAAATTATAATATATATATATATATATATATATATATATATATATATATATATATATATATATATATATATATATATATATATATATATATATATTTTTTTTTTTTTTTTTTTTTTTTTTCAAAGCGCAGAGCATTTCCCTTCTTTTGGGACTCAGGGAAAACTATTTTCCTGCCTGCATTGGTCTTTCCAGCTTCCATGGGACCTTGAAGAGATAGGGGCATTTTATGACGGTAGTTTTCAAGCGAGTATTCAACACCATAACTCTGGCTGTAGTGCAATGAAACCCTGGAGCATTGTGGAAGATATTAGATAAAATGGTTCATAGTTTAACCTTGATTTATTGTTTAATACACAGGCTTGTAAACTAGCTTTCTTGCTTACATCATAGTAGCAGTTCTTATTATCTTTCTTCCATCTTACTTTCCACCCTCTTCTAGCAATAATTGTTTCATAGTACCCTGCGAGGTTTTCCTTCTGTTACACCTTTCAAACCTGTTTTCTCTGAATTTCCCTTTCAGCGCTGAATGACCTTATAGGTCCTAGGGCTTGGCGTTGTGGCCTAAATTTTCTATTCCGATTCCAGTTCCAACAGACCTAGATTCTCTTTTTGATAAAAAGGGTCCTGGCCATACGACTTTTTTGACAGATACCAAATTAAAGTAATTTATGAAGAGACACCAGACCTAGATTCTCTTTTTAATAAAATGGGTCCTGGCCATACCACTTTTTTGACAGATACCAAAATCAAAGCACTACTTGATGAAGAGTCACCAGATCTGGATTCCCTTCTGAAGAGACCTGACCTGGCCTGAGCTGACCTGACCTCACTTAAGCTGACCTGACCTAACCTAACCTAATCTGACCTGACCTAGCCTCCTAACCTGATCTTACCTACCTGACTTAACCTGACCTGATCTAACCTACCTGACCTAACCTGACCTGACCTGACCCAACCTGACCTGATCTAACCTACCTGACCTGATCTAACCTGCCTGACCTAACCTGACCTGATCTAACCTACCTGACCTGATCTAACCTGCCTGACCTAACCTGACCTGATCTAACCTACCTGACCTGATCTAACCTGCCTGACCTAACCTGACCTGACCTGACCTGACCTGACCTGACTTCTTATCAAGAAATACCAGACCACGGCACACCTTTTGATAAGGGAACGTCGTTCCGAGACACCCTCGATCTTAAACTGACCGTTTAGTACGTGTAGCGTGACGGAGGCTGTCGGTAGGCTGGCAGGGACACAGGTGTACGACCCCTGGTCCCTAGGCGACGCCGTAGTGATGATGAGTGTCCCTATCGTCGTGTCGTCGGTGATTCGCTCGACGAAGACCTGGCGCCCTCCGATGAGCTCCTCTGCCAGTACGCGGTCGGTACCCTGCCGAAGAACAGTGATGATTATGAACGCGTTTCAAGAGTTTTCTGTAGTGTGGGATGCGTGTTTTTTTTTTTTTTTTTTGACATGTTTTAAAAGATTTTTATTTTCTTTATTGTTATTCATTAGGTTATTATTCATCAGTGTGTAGTTTACCAGTGAATAGACATTTACCATTGAATTAACATCATACACATTGCAACATTTAGTTTTGCACTGCTGAGTCATTGATAAGTACCCTGTGCAGAAAACTTACCAGAGCATTCACTACTTTATACATATATAAATGAATAAATCAATAAATATGCATATGTATGTATAATATATTTAATATATATATTATATTATATATTATATATTTATATATATATATAATTATATATATATATATATATATATATATATATATATATATATATATATATATATATATATATATATATATATATATTAATATATATATATATATATATATATATATATATATATATATATATATATATATATATATATATATATATATATATATATATATATATATATATATATATAAAATATATATATATATATATATATATATATATATATATAAACAAAAACAAAAATGATAAAATGCTTACTGAATTGGTATTCAAAATGATATACACACATACATAATACAATGGCAATACCATATACTTCACATACATAAAAACAAAACATAAAATCAAGAGTCCTTTTTATTGTACAATAATATCTATATACATTCAAATGCCCTTACAATGTATACCTGCAAAAATACAAACATTTCCGTTCACGTGTGTATTCATAAATACACACGATACATAATAGCTGCGATCGTATTTTAGTATTTTAAAACCCCATAAAATAATACGCATCACATCATGATCACTGACCACCAAAAGACCATATGATATCTCTTTGACAATCACATCAGATCACAATCGAATCAATATGCAGATAACATCATTAATCACCACTGAAAAATAATTGCATTCGGATTTATCTGACTTGCTGTACTCTACGTGGAATTTGTATTTCGTGTCAGTAATATGAAATGGGTGTATTTTTATTTGTATATATTATGCATTTTGCGATTTTTTTTTATTCCTTCAATGGGAAGGTAACAGAGTTAGTTTTTTTAGTTTTCTGTAAAAGAAAACTATTGTGCCGGCTTTGTCTGTCCGTCCGCACTTTTTTCTGTCCGTCCTCAGATCTTAAAAACCACTGAGGCTAGAGGGCTGCAAATTGGGATGTTGATCATCCACCCTCCAGTCATCAAGCATACGAAATTGCAAACCCTCTAACCTCAGTAGTTTTTATTTTATTTAAGGTTAAATTTAGCCATAATCGTGCTTCTGGCAACGATATAAGCTAGGCCACCACCGGGCCGTGGTTAAAGTTTCATGGATCGCGGCTCATACAGCATTATACCGAGACCACCGAAAGATAGATCTATTTTCGGTGGCCTTGATTATACGCTGTAGCGGCTGTACAGAAAACTCGATTGCGCCGAAGAAACTTCGGCGTATTTTTTACTTGTTATATACGGAGCGTGTTATTTTATATGAATGATAAATTTATTTTTTTATTTGGTCCTTTGAAATTTCCTGTATAAGAGGGAAGGAGATTTTAGAATTCAGTATTTACAAAGGAGAATCTCTGGGCCATGTTTGAGCATTCGCAAAAAAAAAAAAAAAGAAAATAGTAAGTGAAGAAAATTAAACAGCTTTAACTTGTGTGCCCATATATATATATATATATATATATATATATATATATATATATATATATATATATATATATATATATATATATATATATATATATATATATATATATACTGTATATATATATATATATATATATATATATATATATGTATATACATATATATATGTATATATATATGTACATACATATATATACACATATATACATACATGCACACACACAGAACATACATCAATCATACAATAATGCATAAACATAAGTCCTAAATGCGCAGCAAGCTCAACAAACACCAAGCACATACAGCAAGCAAAATGCTCAGGAAACGCTCATCGGGCAACCCACCATTAAAAAAAAATCGAAATAAAAAAAAAAAAAAAAGCGCAGAGGGGTTGCGCAAACGACTTGCCTGGTACCAGAAGATGTACTCGGGGAGAATGAGGGCCCCAGATATAATGCATTTAAGGGTAACCGTGCTTCCGCTCTTCACGTAGATGTCAGGTCCTCCTGGAATGTGCACCAGCGGCGCTGTTGAGAGAAAGCAGTGTATTAGTGCTAGAAGGGTATGGAATGGGATTGTGGGGGCAGGGGGGGAGGGGGGGGAGGCACTGTGGCTAGGTCATTATGGGGGTGGTAAGAATCAGATGCAAATTCCTGAGATGTATGCTAGTGCTCCACCCCGCCCCCTTTTTTTTTTTGCCATGCCCTAGGTTAGGTTAGGTTAGGTTAGGTTATGTTGGGTTAGGTTAGATTAAGACTTTTAGAGTAATTTGGTTGTGTTGGATTGGGGGGGGGCGTGTAGGTCATCATGGGGGTGGTAGGAATGGGATGCAAATTCCTAATATGTATGCTAGTATTTCACCAGCCCCCCCCCTTTTTTTTTGCCATGCCCCTAGGTTAGGTTAGGAGGTTAGGTTAGGTTTGGTTGGGTTAGGCTAGATTAGGACTTAGAGTAATTTGGGTGTGTTGGATGGTGGGGGTAGGAATGGGATGCAAATTCCTGAGATGTATGCTAGTATTGCACCAGCCCCACCTTTTTTTTTTCCCATGCCCCTAAGTTAGGTTAGGTTAGGACTTCTAGAGTAATTTGGGTGTGTTGGATGGTGGGGGTTGTTCATTATGGGGGTGGTAGGAATGGGATGCAAATTCCTGAGATGTATGCTAGTATTGCATCAGCACCCTTTTTTTTTTTTTACCGTGCCCCTAGGTTAGGTTAGGTTAGGTTGGGTTAGGTTAGATTAGGACCTCTAGAGTATTTTGGGTGTGGGAAATTTTTTGCCATGCCCCTAGACTAGGTTAGGTTAGGTTAGGTTGGATTAGGTTAGATTAGAACCTCTAGACTATTTTGGGTGTGGGAAACATAATGAGATTATTTTCAAGAAAATTCTATGTTTGGTTTTTAAGATATGAAGATACAGCGTCCCGCTTTTTTTCAGGAAAGGTCCCGGTACTCGGTTAAATCTCGCGAAAATGCGAATGGGATAGAGGGAGGGCGGATATTTCATTATGGGGGTGGGCGTCCACTGGAAAGGAAGTGGGGAGGGGGAATAGTGAGTTTGTGAGCGTTTCGTTCGTTGGTATTCTTCATCTAAACGGTCTGGAGAAAGTAAGTTATTGACATTTACAGAGGGAGTGTATTTGACGAGTTGAAACAAAGTGAATGAATAATAATGATCTTCATGCACATTTTTGTCAAGTTAAATGTATAAAAACACATGTATATGGCAAAATCGTCCCTGAGGTTAAAAATCCAGTGCAACTTTCTGCAAAGGTTCACTGAACTATCATGCTCTCTCATGTATATGGAAAATCGTCCAGGAGATTTTGGAAAATATCCAGTGGAACTTTCTGCAAGGCTTTAAGCAACTGTTATCTCTCTCTCTCTCTCTCTCTCTCTCTCTCTCTCTCTCTCTCTCTCTCTCTCTCTCTCTCCCCAGTTGCTCTTACAGCAAGTGGACCCTTCTCCTTCCGTTCATAAACAACTCTTAACCCTTTTGAGTTTTTTTCTTCACTCTCTCTTTTCCTTTCCACTTGAACCAGCTATTCCATACTCTCCCAGCTGTGTGTGTGACCCGGCCTCGCATACTTGGGGGAAAAAGTGGAACACCGTTAACAAAGGGGCAAGTGATGGTGGAGGGTGGAATGGCTTTTAGATTATCAGAAGGATTTTAGATTTATCGAAGGAATTGTAGATATATATATATATATATATATATATATATATATATATATATATATATATATATATATATATATATATATATATAATATTAAATAATAAGAATAAAAAATAAAAAAAATTCGATAACTATTACAAGCAATAGTCCTCGATATCCTCTCTCACACTCCGGCGTCCATCGTCGAAAAAGAAATCCAACTCGCTTTTTTCCCTCAGCATTTTTGACGTATAGGCAACTTCCTATTTGTTCTGGGAGGAAGACATAATTCATGACCTCCGAAGCTTAATGGTTCTTTTATTTGACTTCTCGACAAAGTTCAGCCGATGGTTTTATTACTTCTCAGTCGGATTAGATAGAAGTTTCTCAGGATTCTCTGCGCGACTGAATCAGCGGGATTTTCGTTTTTGCAGTGGATTGAATTGAAGGTTTTTTGTCTTTAGTGGCTAGACTGAATTGAATGCTTTTTTCACTTTACAAATTGAATGGAAGGTTTTTATTTGGTTTTTATCTATGGTGAATCGAAAGTTTTTTTTTTCTTCTTATCTATACTGAATCGAGTTTGTTTTTTATCATATAAATTGAATCAAAGGTTTTTTTTTAGCTTATCTAATGGTGAATTGAAAGATTTTAACTTCCTATCTAGACTGAATCGAAGGTTTTTTCTCTAATTTAAGCTGAATTGGAAGTTTTTTCATTTCTTATCTAGACTGAATCGTACTTCTTATCTGGACTGAATCGAAGTTTTTTCTTCAATTCTATCTAGACTAAATCTACTTTTTTCCACCTATTATTTAGACTGAACTGAAGTTTTTTTTTACTTCCTATCTAGACTGAATCTACTTTTTTTATTTACTATTTAGACTGAACTGAAGGTTTTTTTCGCTTGTTATCTAGACTGAAAATAAGGTTTTTTCTTTGCACTTCATATCTAGACTGAGTCGAAGGCTTTTTTTCACTTTTTACCTAGACTGAATCAAGTTTTTTTTTTATTTATCTAGACCGAATCGAAGGCTTTTTTCGCTTCTTATCTGGACTGAATTGAAGGTTTTTCCATTTAGTAACCTAGACTGAATCAAAATTTTCTTCACATCGTCTCCAGACTGAATCGAAGGGGAGCTACGTAACACCCGTGTGGTCAGCACATCTCTTATTTACACTCTGGAGACCAAAATTACTTGTGTCTTAAGTGGTCTGAGTGGCCTTTCCCGAGTACCGGGACCTTTCCCTGAGAAATGCGGGACGCCGTATCTTAAAACTAACCAAAGAATTTTCTTGAAAACAATCTCATTGTTTCCCACATCCAAATTATAATAGTTTCTCTATTCTAACCTAACCTAACCTAATCTAACTTAACCTAATCTAACCTAACCTTACCTAACCTAACCAAGGGGCATGACAAAAAAAAAAAAACCCGTGGATGGTGCAATACTAGCATACATCTCAGGAATTTGCTTCCCGGCCACAAGGCGAGGATGCGTGGCCCAAGTTTCATTCATTCATTCATTCCTTTAATCATTCATTCATTCATTAATTCTCTCCTTTAATTGTTCATTTATTCATTCATTCCTTTAATCATTCATTCATTCATTCCTTTAATCATTCATTCATTCATTCATTAATTCTCTCCTTTAATCATTCATTTATTCATTCATTCCTTTAATCATTCATTCATTTATTCATTCATTCCTTTAATCATTCATTCATTCATTCCTTTAATCGTTCATTCATTCATTAATTCTCTCCTTGAATCATTCATTTATTCATTCATTCCTTTAATAGTTCATTTATTCACTCACTCCTGTAATCATTCATTCATTCGTCCTCTCCTTTAGTCATTCACTCAGAAAGGTAGGAACATATCAGAAAAGAGCTAACGCAAATCGAAGACGTACCAACACAAACAAACAAAAAAAACGTTTCTCGAGGAACTCACTGACGACGTGGAAGTGTACGAAGTGGCTCATCTTAGGCTCAGTCGATATCTGACACTCGTAGCGACCGGCGTCTCGCTCCTGCACGTATTTCACCTGCAGCGTCCACGTCTCCGTGTCCTCCTCGTGCCACGCCTGGAACCTCTCGTCGGCGATGAAGGTGTACCGGTCCACCGTCAGGATGTGCGAGTCCCGGCTCCGGATCCAGGATATCTGGAAGGTTCGGAGAGGTGAATGAGAGATGGACCGGGAGTAATACTGAGTTGGTTGAATGGAGAATTAGGTGAATGAGAGATGGACCGGGGCTAGGACTGAGTTGGCTGAATGGAGAATTAGGTGAATGAGAGATGGACCAGGCTAGGACTGGGTTGGTTGAATAGGAGATTAGGTGAATGAGAGATGGACCAGGAATAATACTGAGTTGGTTGAATAGAGAATTAGGTGAATGAGAGATGGACCAGGAATAATACTGAGTTGGTTGAATAGCGAATTAGGTGAATGAGAGATGGACCGGGGCTAGGACTGAGTTGGCTGAATGGAGAATTAGGTGAATGAGAAATGGACCAGGCTAGGACTGGGTTGGTTGAATAGCGAATTAGGTGAATGAGAGATGGACCAGGAATAATACTGAGTTGGTTGAATAGCGAATTAGGTGAATGAGAGATGGACCAGGGATAGGACTGAGTTGTTTGAATAGCGAATTAGGTGAATGAGAAATGGACCAGGACTAGGACTGAGTTGGTTGAATAGCTAATTAGGTGAATGAGAGATGGACCAGGACTAGGAATGAGTTGGTTGAATAGAGAATTAGGTGAATGAGAGATGGACCAGGACTAGGACTGAGTTGTTTGAATAGCGAATTATGTGAATGAGAGATGGACCAGGACTAGGACTGAGTTGTTTGAATAGCGAATTATGTGAATGAGAGATGGACCGGGACTAGGACTGAGTTGTTTGAATAGCGAATTATGTGAATGAGAGATGGACCAGGACTAGGACTGAGTTGTTTGAATAGCGAATTATGTGAATGAGAGATGGACCAGGACTAGGACTGAGTTGTTGAATAGCGAATTAGGTGAATGAAAGATGGACCAGGGCTAGGACTGAGTTGCCTAAATAGCGAATAAGGTGAATGAGAGATGGACCAGGACTAGGACTGAGTTGGCTAAATAGCGAATTAGGTGAATGAGAGATGGACCAGGACTAGGTCTGAGTTGGTTGAAGAGCGAATTAGATATGAAGACGAAATTCTGGATTCGTCTTTGGATATTCGGTAAATGCAAATGAATAACAAGCAATATTATGTGTATGAAGATCTGTTGTATGAATAGGAAGCTATATTATGTGTAGGAAGATATATAGCATGAATAGGTAGAGCTTTATATGAATGGGAAGATCTATAGCATGCATAGAAAGATCTATTATATCTGAAATCAAGCAATGCCATTATGATCTTTGCTCTCTTCATGTACCAATTGTAGAATCTCGTTTATGTTAAATAAAAGCTTTTCCATTGGACACAGAGTGTTAGGGATGTTATTCCATAATTCCCATCATTCTGCTGTATTTTAAATTAATAACAAATGAAATCATGGATACATATTCCGCCGGCTAAACTAAAAAGATTAAACCACGCAATTCCGCGCAGATATCTTTTAATCGGCTGTCCGTAGCGAACCTATAGGTCTACGCCAGTTATCTCAATCCCTTTATCACCATATTATTAAGTCTTCTTAGTTTGTCGGGTAGAACCCAGAGGTCCACATATATTGGTCTCTCTCTCTCTCTCTCTCTCTCTCTCTCTCTCTCTCTCTCTCTCTCTCTCTCTCTCTCTCTCTCTACTAAAAAGCTTGCTGGCTCTGCTGAGACACCCAAAATATTAGATTTTTTTAAATATCTCCTGAGATAATTCTGCCGAATCTGTTGGCATAACTAAGCCACAGGAAACCCAACACTCTCCACTGTCTTTAGAGAAAGATCTGTCAGTTCTGAAAATAGGGAACTGGTAGGAACTTCTTGCGACCTTTCTTTAGATAAAATCTAATGAATTTACCACTCTAACTGAACTTGTAGGCAACCTGTACTGTTTATTGTAATTTCAATCCATGGGCAGAGAGTTATCAAATCCATAGGCAGGTAATTTTAGGGGCGTCAGTCCTTGTTTAGGTGACTGTTGACGGTCAAACCTGGTACGTACGAACCCATATACGCCCACTAACCTAATCTGAAAATTATTATTATTATTATTATTATTATTACCTAATCTGAAAATTATTATTATTATTTATTATTATTATTATTATTATTCGGAAGATTCAAGATGGAACAAGTCTACAGGGACCACTGACTTGAAGTTCAAGCTTCCAAAGAATATTATGGTGTTCATTTGAAGGGTGAAGTAGATAGCCCAAGGATACTGTACACATAACCTAATCCAGGATGCAGTATCCTACGTAAATCCACAATCAAACACAGTAATATAAGGTACTGAGGGCAAGGCAGCGTCATAAACGAACCTTATACTGTCAGTATCAGGTACGTCAAGAAGACTGACTCAGTATTCGGCACCTGACTACCAGTGAAACGGCCGATTTCCAAATGTTGGTCAGTAGGATTTCCAGAGTAAGATAAACTTTAATTAAGCAGCCAGTTGAACTGGAAAGCGCAATTAAAGCGACTTTGGTGCTTTCGTTTGCTTGTTCGATTTTTGAGGTCTTCCTGGAAACCGGGAGGTATCTTGTGTGTAAAAAAAATGTGTAAAAAAATGTTTTTCTATTTAGACTTTTCCCTGAGAAGAGGGACGAATGAATAGTCGGCTGAAAATTCAGCTCAAATTTAAGCACATCCTGAATGTGCAGGGATACAGTTAATGGCGAGAGACACGAGGAAGAGACGTTTGAGGTTTGAGAGACAGGAAGAGACGTCTGAGAATTGAGACAGAAAGAGACGTTTGAGACTTGACAGAAAGAGACGCCTGAGAATTGACAGACAGAAAGAGACGTCTGAGAATTCAGACAGAACGAGACGTCTGAGAATTCAGACAGAAAGAGACGTCTGAGAACTGAGAGACAGAAAGAGACGTCTGAGAACTGAGAAACAGAAAGAGACGTCTGAAAATTGAGAGACAGAGAGAGACGTCTAACAATTTGAGAACAGACAGAGAAAGAAACGTCTAAGAATTCAGACAGAAAGAGACGTTTGTGACCCGAGAGACAGAAAGAGACGTTTGTGACCTGAGAGACAGAAAGAGACGTCTGAGAATTGAGAGACAGAAAGATGCCTGAGAATCTGAGAACGAGAGAGACAGAAGAAAGACGTCTGAGAATTCGAGACAGAAAGAGACGTCTGAGAACTCAGAAGCAGAAAGAGACGTCTGAGAATTCAGACAGAAAGAGACGACTGAGAATTGAGAGTCAGAAAGAGACGTTTGTGACCGAGAGACAGAAAGGGACGTCTGTTACTTATGAGACAGTAAGAGACGTCTGAGAATTGAGACAGAGAGAGACGCCTGTGACCTTAGGGACAGAAAGAGACGTCTGAGAACTGAGACAGAAAGAGACGAGTAAGACCTGAGAGAGAGACAGTAAGAGACGTCTGAGACTCGAGAGACAGAGGGAGACGTCCGACGTTGAGAGATATCAGAGGCAACATTGATTTAGTACCCTTTGGGCAAAAGTTCTCAAACTAGAACGGAGAGAGAGAGAGAGAGAGAGAGAGAGAGAGAGAGAGAGAGAGAGAGAGAGAGAGAGAGAGAGATTAAAATTAATTTTTATTTGAAATATTGTTGTGTGTTTTAATATTTATATGAAAATATTTCTGTGTATCACAGAAATATTTATATAGACGAAATACAAAACGAATATTTATAATAATAAAAAAATATTCAAAGATATTTACCTACTGAAAAAAATCTTGTAAGCTGAACAACAAAAAAAAATTAGAGAACCTTGAAATGGTGAAATACAAAGGGAATACAGTCACTGATGAATTACAAAGAGAATACAGTAACTGAGGCAATAGAAATAGTGAATGAGAAGAAGAAATTAATTAAAAAAAGAACAAAAAAAACCCAAAAGGATTAAGAATGAATCAAAAGACGACATAATCAATGTGAAGATGATAATGGTGAAGATGATGATGATACCACGAACTATTTATGATCGGTAAATGGAAAAATCCAAAAATAATAAGAAAAACAAGCACAATAAACAGAAGAAATATAAAGGAATGAAAGATAAAAGGAAAAGAGAAAGGCGGCACTGGAAAGTAAAAGAAGGATGTCAAGAAAGATAAAGAAGTCAGCGAACGGAAGAATCCAGTGATAAGAAAAGAAGCACAATAAACACAAGAAAAATAAAGGAATGAGTAACAAAAGAAAAACGGAAAGACGGCAGTGGAAAGAAAGGAAGGAGGATGGAAAGAAACAATAAGCAAAAGAAGCATAACAACCTTTAGAAAAACAGAGGGATTAAGTAACAGAAGATCAGCGCCTGCCTTATGAGCCAACAAAGGCCCAAGAGAACTTTAAAATTTTTTTAACAAAAGAAAAAGGAAAAGACGGCAGTGGAACGAAAGAGAGAAAGGAGGAGTAGAGAAGCAGGGGAGGAAGGAAAAAACGCCGGTAACAGCCAGATAGGCAAACACCCAGTGTCACGTCCATCGGATACCGGCGGACGAGGACAAGCGCACGTCACCAGAATCAATGGCGGGTAGGAAGGAAGGAAGGGAGGCACTCGGCCAAAAAGATTAGTTCGTCCTGTTAACCTCTCTCTCTCTCTCTCTCTCTCTCTCTCTCTCTCTCTCTCTCTATATATATGTGTGTGCACATATATATATTTATGGTTACATGTAATTGTAATAGCCACAATGCCTTCTTGACACTTCTTCTTCACACTCTTTAGCATGTGCTTGTCACCACTAAGCCTTGGAACCAATTGCAAGAAATATGAAGTAATTCTGATGTGTGTATATCATTATATATATATATATATATATATATATATATATATATATATATATATATATATATATATATATATATATATATATATATACATATATATATATATATATATATATATATATATATATATATATATATATATATATATATATATATATATATATATATATATATATATATATATATATATATATATATATATATATATATATATATATAATTATAAAACTGGTATTCACCAAAAAGCCGTTTTCTTAACAAATATCAGACATATATGAATTTGTACCGATAAGATAAAGAATCATTTTGTTTACTTACATATTGCATTCTCGCAGTGGATACAAGCTTAAATATTTAATAGTTACTAATGTTCCTTTATCATTCCATTTATCTGGAAGGTAATAAATCATACATCTTAGCACTTGGTCCACGTAATACAAGGAGTTATGAGAAACAAGTGGTATGTGAATGTCTTTAAGAAAGACCTTTGAGCGACCTCGAGGTCATGCAAAGGTCAAGCGGTGTTTCCTGATATGCTCATTTAAATAAGAAATGCGCCGATGTTTCTTCGGCTCAATCTAGTTTTCTTTACAGCCGCTACAGCTTATAATCAAGGCCACCGAAAATAGATCTATCTTTCAGTGGTCTCGGTATAATGCTGTGTGAGCCGCGGCCCGTGAAACTTGAACCTTGGGGGTGGGGGGGTGCCGTCAGTGCACCTCATGTGGTGCACTGTAGGCACTACTTAAAGGATCTTTACAGCGTCCCTTTGGCCCCTAGATGCAACTTCTTTCATTCCTTTTACTGTACCTCCGTTCATATTCTCATTCTTCCATCTTACTTTCCACCCTCTCCTAACAACTGATTCATAGTGCGGCTGCAAGGTTTACATACTTTTACACCTTTCAAAACTTACAGTCAGTTTCCGTTTCAGCGCTGAATGACCTCACAGGTCCCAGTGCTTAGCCTCTGGCCTAAATTCTGCATTCTATTCTGTTCTGTAAACACATTACAATGCATTTAGTTTAACACAGAGAGTCATTTTTAACATCTCTTTTAAAAGGGACTTCGAAATTAATCCCTCGAATCGCTTGTATAAACAACTTAATGAAATTTACGCCCAAAGGAAATATAGTAAAAAGAAAACTTCTGATAATGCCCTTAAGTAAAAGTAATTTATTTTTTTTGTCTAAGTCTCTGATCTAATTTCGTTCTTTATTTGACTTCTTAATGATCTTTTTTTTTTTTATATATACGTGGGCAACAAAGGCTTTGGGTCGGAATCGTTTATGAGAGAAAACACAGGGAAAGTGAAGGGAAAGTACCTCGCTCGATGACTTAGTAGTGGAAGGAAGAGTTTCACTTTAGAAAGTATCCCGTTATATTAGCTATATAATATATATATATATATATATATATATATATATATATATTTATATATTTATATATATATATATATATATATATATATATATATATATATATATATATATATATATACTATATATTTATATATGTATGTATATATATATATATATATATATATATATATATATATATATATATATATATATATATATATATATATATATATATATATATATATATTATATATATTTATATATATTTATATATATATATTATATATATAATATATATATTTTATATATATATATATATTAAAAATTCAAATATATATATATGTCACATAGTTAAAAATTCAAACTAATACACAACAGTCCTGTCTTCACCCTCTAGAAACAGAGTACAGCATTTCGCCAATAGGCTCACCACCCCCTCCACCCCTCCCCCGTCCCTCCCTCCCCTCCCCATCCCTCCCCTCCCACGACGCGTCTCCCCATCCACCAACTTTGCTTTTGGGTTTTCCAAAAGGAGAATTCATCCCGGCAAAAGGAAGTGGACGCGACAGTCGTGAAATATATGAATGAAGAAATCTCTCTCGGAAACACGCAGCTGGAAAATGCCCCGACCATCTTTTTCTGTCGCGAGAGTTTTAAGCCATTTTCTCTCGTATTCGTTATTGTTAAGGCAAATATTCAGCTAACTGGGTGATACGGGAGGTAAATAGGTGGATGATAAGATTGGATGATAAGAGAGTCGAACGACAGTTTGCTTAGCATTATGAAAATAAAAAAATTTTTTTGTTTTTGTTTTCGTAGCATTTGAAAAGAACAAGAATTTATTTTTGTT
>NC_089756.1:32791261-32808761 GCF_040412425.1 Macrobrachium rosenbergii | reverse complement strand
TGAAAAATGTTTTTAATTGTGCTGCGCAAAAAAGTTATCACTGAAAATAATTTTGGAAATTTTTTTTGTGCGTGTGTGTTTGCTCAAAACAGTTATCAAGCAACCAAAGAATATTATTATTATTATTATTATTATTATTATTATTATTATTATTATTATTATTATTATTATTATTATTCTGAAGATGAAACCTAGTCATATGCAACAAGCCCACCACAGGGGCCATTGACTTGGAATTCAAGAAGCTTCCAAAGAATATTATGGTGTTCATTAGGAAGAAGTAAGAGGAATTAAAGGGAAAGAAGACATCCCACTTATTAAAATAAAAATTTAATAGATTAACAAATGCTCTTAAAGAGTTGGCAGGGATAAATATGGAGTAAGTATTACTTTACCAATATTCCCAAATATTTTCCGATCAATTGTCATAGCGCTTCCTATACTTTGGAAACAGAGATCCCCGTAGGTTGTAGTGCCTTTAGTACACCTCATGCTGTGCACTGTAGGCATTACTTAAGGGTCTTTGCAGCGTCCCACGGCCCCTAGCTGCAACTGCTTTCATTCCTTTTACTGTACCTCCATTCATATTCTCATTCTTCCATCTTACTGTCCACCCTCTCCTAATAATTGTTTCATAGTGCAACTGCTTTGAGGTTTTCCTCCTGTTACACCTTTCAAACCTCTTACTCTCAATTTCCGTTTCAGCGCTGAATGGCCTTAGTTGCCCCAGTGCTTGGCATGTATGCCTGAAATCTATAAATCAGTCAGTCGGGAAATAGAACTTGCACGCCGCGACTTTGTGATCTCGATGTGAGATTTATAGATAAAATATACTAAGCAGTTTTCGAATATTGCTTGGAATTTTGCTGAATTCAAATGCATCTTTTGACTTTGTGGTTTCGTGATGACAGTTATATGAATCGCCTGAAATTGTCTTATTGGAGGTAAAAATATAGGTGTATTAGACGCCGATATATCAGACATATATTTAGTTGAAAAATTAATGACTTTCAAAGACTGAAATGGTTGCATCTTGCCTCGTAACCTCGTGTCCACATGCAGACTTCAAACTTCAAATTAACAAGTAAAAAATGCGCCGAAGTTTCTTCGGAGCAATCGAGTTTTCTGTACAGCCGCTACGGCGTATAACCAAGGCCACCGAAAATAGATCTATCTTTCGGTGGTCTCGGCATAATGCTGTATGAGCCGCGGCCCTTGAAACTTTAACCACGGCCCGGTGGTGACCTATCTTATATCATTGCCAGAAGCACGATTATGGCTAACTTTAACCTTAAATAAAATGAAAACTGCTGAGGCTAGAGGGCTGCAATTTGGTATGTTCGATGACAGGAGGGTAGATGATCAACATACCAATTTGCAGCCCTCTAGCCTCAGTAGTTTTTAAGATCTGAGGGCGGACAGAAAAAAGTGCGGACAGAAAGAACTGCGGACGGAAAAAGGTGCGGACAGAAAAAGTGCAAAGAGAATAAAGTGCGGATGTACAGACAAAAAGCCATCTCAACAGTTTTCTTTTACAGAAAACTAAAATACTGAACTGGGCTTCATCAATGAAACCGAACAGCAAATAATAAAACCCAATTTTCTCGCATCGTGATAAAAACTGTTTTTGACAGCGAAATAAATCGCTGCTTTTAAGGAGACTCGAAAAGTTTTATGAAGGAAAACAAAAAAAAAAAAATCTAAGACCACAGACAACACACAGCAACCACTAATTCCCGAAGGAATTTATCTCGGTTCCCGAAATGAAATGGAACCGGAATGGTTCCTAACGCACCGTTTCGAATGGTGCCAATTCTCTCTCTCTCTCTCTCTCTCTCTCTCTCTCTCTCTCTCTCTCTCTCTCTCTCTCTCTCTCTCTCTCTCTTTTACCCAGTGATGTCTTTTTTTTTTTTTTTTTGCTTTTCTCATTTTCAGAAGACGAGGAGAGAAAGAAGATTTTCTCAGAAGATTTTGAAATAGAAGAATTTTGTGATTTGAAATAGGATATATTATTTTGTGTGTATATATATATATATATATATACACATATATATATATACACACATATATATATATATATATATATATATATATATATATATATATATATATATATATATATATATATATATATATATATATATATATATATATATATATATATATATATATATATATATATATATATATATATATATATACATATATATATATATATATATATATATATATATATATATATATATATATATATATATATATATATATATATATATATATATATATATATATATATATATATATATATATATATATATATATATATATATATATATATATATATATATATATATATATATATACATACATACATATATATCATACACGTATGCATATGTGTGCGTGTGTGTGTGTGTCCATATCATTAGATAGCGGAAGCCTGTATTCATCAGATAAGTTTGTAAATTATCGCCAGGGAGAGAGGCAGTATAATTACGCCTCATCCTTAGCTCCAACAAGTGTAATAACGCTGGCGACCGCCTTAATTACAAACTTCGTTATTTTGGACTCGAAAGTCGCTCCGGGAACTCGGCGACACTGATAAAGTTTCGCCAGGTCGCTAATAAAGACGATTTCTGATATGCTAATAATGGTCTGGCGATCATCAGGATTTCCCGTAATTGATTGATGGAATGGTGATTTCTTTCCTGTAATTAATGGAATGGTGATTTTTTTAAAATTAATTAATGGAATGGTTATTTCTTCCCGTAATTAATGGAATGGTGATTTCTTTCCTGTAATTAATGGGATGGTGATTTTTTAAATTAATGGAATGGTTATTTCTTCCCGTAATTAATGGAATGGTGATTTCTTTCCTGTAATTAATGGAATGCTGATTTATTTAACTAATGGAATGGTTATTTCTTCCCGTAATTAATGGAATGGTGAATTCTTCCCGTAGATAATGGGATGGCTATTTGTTTAATTGATGGAATGGTTATTTCTTCCCGTAATTAATGTTTCTTTCCTGTAATTAATGGAATGGTGATAATTTCATTAATGAAATGGTTATTTCTTCCCCGTAATTAATGGAATGGTGATTTCTTCCCCATAACTAATAGAGATTTCTTTCCCGCAATGAATGGAATGGTAATTTCTTTCCTGTAATTACCGGAATGGTGATACCTTCCCCATTATTGATGAAATGGTGATTTCTCCTTCGAAATGTACGGATTGGTGATTTCTCACCCATAATGGAATGGTGATTTTTTCCCGTAATTGAATGGAATGGTGATTTTTTTCCCGGTTTTGAATGGAATGGTGATTTCTTCCGCCTCTTGATTTCTGACCTTAGTTCATATTGCATCCATTTACCCTTGTCATAATCGTGTCATTTCCCTCTTATCAAATTCATTTGTCTCTGTTATATTTGCAGCCATTTTTTTCAACCTTTCATTGCTAAGTTGCATCTCTCTCTCTCTCTCTCTCTCTCTCTCTCTCTCTCTCTCTCTCTCTCTCTCTCTCTCTCTCTCTCTCTCTCTCTATATATATATATATATATATATATATATATATATATATATTATATATATATTTTATTTTTATTTATTATCTCTCTCTCTCTCTCTATATATATATATATATATATATATATATATATATATATATATATATATATATATATATATATATATATATATATATATATATATATATATATATATATATATATATATACATATATATATATATATATATATATACACCAACAAAAACGCAATTAGTCGCAAACACACACACACACACACAAAAAAGGAATACCTAGGATTCCCGGAAAAAAAAAAAAAGGCAATTTCGTTCAAACCATTCGGTAATTGGTTCTTTGCCCTAATTTGCTGTCCGGAAAATTGCTCGTATGTTGCGAGGGCAGCGATATTGCCTGCAAATTTATCCTTTCCGAAATCCTCTCGCGGGGGGAGGAGGTGGCGGCACCTGACCGCCCACCTCCACCACCTTATTCGCCCTTCCCCTAATGACAGGTAAAGAACGAAGAGAGAGGCAGCAGGCCTCTCTCTCTCTCTCTCTCTCTCTCTCTCTCTCTCTCTCTCTCTCTCTCTCTCTCTCTCTTTTCGGGGTAAAAAAAAAAAAAAGAAACGCCCCGGTCCCCACCGCAAACTGACGAGGCCGATTGGCCCCGGTATGCTTCGTAATTCGCGGTTTGCAGTAATCCCGCCCCGCGACGCATTTTGCCGGGAATGTCCGTGAGAATGAAACGCCTCTGGCGGGGAATCTTGGGTGGGGCAAGATATTATTCTTGCGGATGGTCAAGGGATTTTGGTGTGGCTTAATTAAGGGAGTCACTGGGAGTGGTGTGTCGTGTTTATTGATAAGGATGAATATTGTCCTTATTTATAAGGTATTATTTTCTTTAAGGATAAATATTATCCTTATATATAAGTCTGATGTTTACGAAAGTATCTTTTATTGATAAGGATGAATATTATCCTTATTTATAAGGATAATTTACAAAATATCTTTGATAAAGATAAATATCTTTATTTATAAAGATAATGTTTACGAAAATATCTTTTATTGATAAGGATGAATATTATCCTTATTTATAAGGATAATGCTTACGAAAATATCTTGTATTGATAAGGATAGATATTATCCTTATTTATAAGGGTAATGTTTACTAAAATATCTTCTACTGATAAGGATAAATATCCTTATTTATGAGGATAGTGGTTACGAAAATATCTTTTATTGATAATGATGAATATTATCCTTATTTAATAGGCTAATATTTAATAAATATCTTTTATTGATAAGGATAAATATTATCCTTATTTATAAAGATAATATTCCTCATCAATAAAAGATATTTTCGTAAATATTAGCTTTATAAATAAGGATAATATTCATCCTTATCTGAGACATTTTCTTAAACGTTAGCCTTACAAGGATAATATTCATCCTTATCAATAAAAAATATTTTTGTCAAACATCAAATAAGGATATTTATTCTTATAAATAAAAGAGGGATAATATTAGCCTTATAAAAAGATATTTATTTCTCAGTAAATATCAACCTTATAAATAAGGATAATATTTAACCTTATTAATAAAAATTATATTTTTATAATTAAGGAAATATCAGCCCTATAAAAAAAGATATAAACATTATCCTTATAAATAAGATAATATTTATCGCTATCAATAAAAGATATTTTTCAACCCTAAATATCAACCTTATAAATAAAGATAATATTTAACCTCATCAGTAAAAGATATTTTCGTAAACATTAGCCTTATAAATAAGGATGATATTTATCCTTATCAATAGAAGACTGTAATTAAGGAAATAAGCAAGAATATAAAACGTTTTTTATAGTTATAGTCAGTACATCACATTCAGTACACATTTGAGAAAGATCAAAAGTACCAAAATAGAAATATTATTTATACATACAAACATAAGTTTACCTTTAGTGGCCTAAAGGTAAGCTTGTAATTAATGTCCAACCTTCCATAATTTGGACAACCTTGTTAATAATACTAAAAATAAATGGAAGTCAAGTCTATAGTAATCAACAACTCTGTATTTATACCTTTTTAGTTTGCTGAAAAGAAAACTATTGTGCCGGCTTTGTCTGTCCGTCCGCACTTTTTTCTGTCCGCACTTTTTCTGTCCGCCCTCTGATCTTAAAACCTACTGAGGCTAGAGGGCTGCAAAATGGTATGTTGATCATCCACCCTCCAATCATCAGACATACCAAATTGCAGCCCTCTAGCCTCAGTAGTTTTTATTTTATTCAAGGTTAAAGTTAGCCATAATCGCGCTTCTGGCAACGATATAGGACAGGCCACAACGGCTGACTGAGAGTTTCGTGGGCCGCGGCTCATACAGGATTAAACCGAGACCACCGAAAGATAGATCTATTTTCGGTGGCCTTAATTATACGCTGTACAGAAAACTTCGGAGCATTTCGGTGAAGATACTACGTAGGCTTCCTTTCATGTGGGGGAAACTTCTAAAAATGTGTCAATAAGTTGTTGCTCGTTTGCGTCAACATTTCTCACGGTACGCGAACGGGGAATTCGGCCGAAGTTCCTCCTTACTCTCTCATTCCGGCGTGAAATCTTTTCCGGGCCAGAGAAAAGATGTATTTTGTGGGAGAGTCGACGGAACGACCAAATTAAAGATCTCTTCTTCCAGTCCGTGCCAGGAGAAAATTGAAAGGAATGGGATTTTATTTTTCCGGGGGGGGTGAGGGGGCGGAGTGGAGGGATGGGGGCTACCTTGAAAATAGGAAGGTTATGATAAAGGAAATGAACTTATTAAAAGAATGGCGAATGTCTCCTCTTTTCAGGGTAATAATGATGTCAAATGAATGTTCAGTTAATTTTGCGTTTTCTCTCTCTCTCTCTCTCTCTCTCTCTCTCTCTCTCTCTCTCTCTAATATATATATATATATATATATATATATATATATATATATATATATATATATATATATATATATATATATATATATATATATATATATTATTATACACACCACCTTATTCGCCATTTTCCAGTCCATGGATGAGGTTGCAAGCCCCATAGGCTTTTCTTAACCCAGCAAATGACGCAGATACCATTCACAACCGGACAACTGGGTCGACTGGTGGGCTGTACACATGAATCGGACCACAGACCTTGCAAATGCGATCCCAACTCTCTATCTTTTAACTAGCTGATAATGTGTTCTTCATTTTCACCATATAGATACATTCAGTAGCGTTTTCTTGATGAATTAGAATGTATGATAAGTTCAGTATTATACATTATTACCAAGTTACAGTTGAATTTGCATAGCCAAGCGCAGCATTTATACATAATGCTAATTTAAAGTTGAAATTTTCCTTTGGATAATCACACTTCAAAGAATTATTCAGAAGTGAAAAAAAGGAAAAACAAATATAATTATTGTCGAGAGAAAGAAAATTCTGGGCTCAGAATGTCCAATTACGGTTTTTTTTCCTTTAATCTCAAAGTCCGTGATGAGAAAATTGCATTTGTTCCCAGGCTTAAAATGAGAGAGAGAGAGAGAGAGAGAGAGAGAGAGAGAGAGAGAGAGAGAGAGAGAGAGAGAGAGAGAGAGAGAGGATGGTTGGGAAAGTCACTCTTCATAATTGTCGTAAAGAGAGAGAGAGAGAGAGAGAGGGGGTGATTGGGAAAGTCACTACATAATCACTACATAATTGTCGAGAGAGAGAGAGAGAGAGAGAGAGAGAGGAGAGAGAGGGGGGTTGGGAAAGTCTCTCTACATAATTGTCGTAAAGACACAGAGAGAGAGAGAGAGAGAGAGAGAGAGAGAGAGAGAGAGAGAGAGTTGGGAAAGTCACTTACACAATTCTCGTAAAGGGAGAGAGAGAGAGAGAGAGAGAGAGAGAGAGAGAGAGAGCTTGGGAAAGTCACTCTACATAATGAGAGTTAACTTTTCATAATTCTTTTTCAGAATATGCCGGAGAGTTATGACGTTTCGTTTAAAAGAAATCAAATAAAATTGTATATATTCCGGCGTAATTTGATATTCTTGTTATCAACTGACCTAAAATAATTTGTCCTCGTTAATGCGAGCATTTTATAAATTCGTTAGGTTTATGAACGGTTTGAATTATGTTAATGCACGTTTGATTTAACCACAAGTGATAAATCAGCACTCGGTTTTGTTAATTTTGATCAAAGTTATCTATTTTTGGGATTTTCAGTTTACTCTAATAGTTTTGAGAAGTCATGTATATTTATATATATATTGGTATATGAATGTCTTTTACTGTAATACCACAGTGTAATATGAATATAAGAAGGCCCATGAAACACTATTTGAACGTTGCAACCATATATTTCGAGCACTTCCTTCTGTGCTCCTGTTCACTGGTAAAATATGGACAGATGAAATGTTACAGGAGTATATATACATACCTACATATGCTTTGTACATGAGGCCGTCAGTCGAGAAACATGCCAAGCGCCATCCTGGTTCAAAGTATTTTTTAATTTAATTTATTATATTTTAAAAATGGCACTTGGCATGTTTCTCGACTGAAAGCTCATGTATACCCCTGTAACATTTCATCTGTCCATATTTTACCAGTGAACAGGGGCACAGACGGAGGTGCTCGAAATATATGGTTGCAACGTTCAAACAGTGTTTTATGGGCCTTCTTATATTCATATTGATATATATTGATATATATCTTAAATAAACTGTTTGAATTTACCCTGCCCTCTTCAATAAACTTCAGTTGAATTTACCCTACCTTCTTCAATAAACTTCATTTGAATTTACTCTCTCTCTCTCTCTCTCTCTCTCTCTCTCTCTCTCTCTCTCTCTCTATATATATATATATATATATATATATATATATATATATATATATATATATATATATATATATAATATATATATATATATATTTATATATATTGATATAATATCTTAAATAAATTTTTGAATTTGATATGCCTTCTTAAATAAACTTCAGTTGAATTTACCCTACCTTCTTCAGTAAACTTCGTTTGAATTTACGCTGCCTTCTTAGATAAACTTACTTTGAATTTTCTCTGTTCCGTCTCAGGAAGTGGAACAGATAACTTCAGGAAGTTGTGTAACGTCTTTCTAACAGAGTCTCGGACGTAACTTCGAAGAAACTTCCTGCGAGAACTTGTTCTCATTTGTTTTTGTTATATTAAGGTGGCATTACTACGCCAGCACCGCCAGTGTCCTTATTTTACTTAAAAAAAAATAAGTAAAAAATGTACCCAAGTTTCTCCGGCGCAATCGAGTTTTCTGTACAGTGTATAATGACTTATGAAACTCTCAGCCACGGTCCGGTGGTCCCCTGTGTCTTTGGCACCTACAGCGCTACCAGACGCATGATCATGGCTAACTTTATCCTTAAATAAAATAAAAACTACTGTGGCTAGAGGGCTGCAATTTGGTATGTTTAATGATTAGGAGGTGGATGATCTACATACTAATTTGCAGCCCTCTAGCCACAGTAGTTTTTAAGGTCTGAGGGCGGACACAAAAAATGCTGACGGACATACAAATAGCTATCTCGATAGTTTTCTTTTACAGAAGACTAAAAAGAGAACTGGACTTTTTTCTCCGACTGTACTCACCGAATTGTTGTTGAGGTTCCTGATGGTGCAGGGCAGGAAGGCGTGCATGCCCAACTGAGCCGAGATGTTCGTCGGGGAGGAGGGGTCGAAGTATGGCTGCGGGAGGGGCGTCGTGGGTATCCTCCTGATAATCCTGATGGGCGGGGAGCGATGGTACACCCTCCCGGAGGAGGAGGAGGAGGAGGAGGAGGAGGAAGGCGGCGGGGGTAGGGGAGGAGGGGAGGGGTTCATGCCCGCCGCCTTGTACGCACTTCTGGTACTGACGGTGCTTCCCGGGGGGACGGCCCTGACCGCGCTGACGAAGTAGCTCCTGGTGGGTCTGTTGAGTTCGGCGGCGCCTTCTTCTTCGGAGAGCCCGCCGCCGCTGGGCTCCGGCGTCCCCAGGGTGGAGTGGTCCAGACTCCAGGCGTTTCCGGTGACCTCTCTGGACCCAGCGCTTGTGCTGAGGGCTGAAGCTGGAGGGACGAGAGAAGAGAGAGAGATTTGTGTGAAATTGAGTGTGCATGTGAATTGACATAATAGCTAATCTATGTATGTGTGTATATATACTGTGTATATATATATATATATATATATATATATATATATATATATATATATATATATATATATATATATATATATATATATATATATATATATAATCTCCATTAGACTCGCTCAGAAAGGCATGCCCTTGAGGCATCGAACCTTTGAAGTTATTGAACGGCCATAACAAGGCAATAATGCTCGTACGAGCATCCTTACTTGGGATGCTCTTTTAAGCATCCTTCGTGGAGATGCTCCTATAAGCATCCTTCGTGGGGATGCTTGCGTATTTGGCTGAGGAGACCCAACTCCCAAATATCTGACAAGACACCAATTAGAGCTGTAGCACAGCGTATTAATTAGCCTGTGCTACATACTCACCGCGCTCTGTCGTGGACGTAGAGAAAAGAGGAAAGAGAAAGAGAAAAGAGGAAAGAGAAAAAAAGAGGAAAGAGGAAAGCCACGTTCATTATGACGGATGTCGATGATGAATATTGATTGTGAATAGTAGCGATGTTTTGATGAATGGTTTTGAAGTGAAGTATTGGGGCTGAAATTCATTTTAAGATTTAATTGATTCTACCGTAAGTTTTTCTTGGGGTAGTCTATTTTTTTTTATTCTACCGCAAGTTTGTTTTTGGTAGAGATTTCATTTATTCTACCGCAATTTTTTTTTTTTGTCTCATTTTTTTTTTATTCTACCGCAAGTTTTTTTTTGGTAAAGATTTCATTTATTCTACCGCAATTTTTTGGGTAGTCTTTTTTTTTCATTCTACCGCAATTTTTTTTTAAGACTTAATTTACTCCACCGCAATTTTTTTGGGAAGTCTTATTTTCATTTTTTTAGTTCAAATACTAAAATTTAATTGAGTTTTTTGTGTCATTATCTCGACAAACTAAATCCAGTGTTTAGAGGAAAATAAAAACATTTCCGATTTTTTCTATTTGTAGATAAACTTTAATATTTGTTTTGGCAATAACAATGCAAAGAAGTATATCTCATTGTAAGTATATAAAATTGTACGTATATTTCATTGTAAGTATAAAAAGATTGAATTACGTCTCATTGTAGGTATATACAAATTGAAGTATATTTCATTGTAGGTATGTACAGATTGAGGCCTGTCTCATTGTAGGTTTATCCAAAGAAGTATATCTCATTGTCGGCGTATAAAAATTTACGTATATTTCATTGTAAGTAAAAAAGACTGAAGTATGTCTCATTGTACGTATATACAAATTAAAGTATATCTCATTGTAGGTATATCCAGATTGAAGTGTATCTCATCGTAGGTGTATAGAAAGAAGTATATCTCATTGTAGGCATACAAAATTTGAAGCATATTTCATTGTAAAAATACAAAGATTGGAACATGTCTCATTGTAGGTATATACAAATTGAAGTATATGATTTTGTAGGTATATCCAGATTGAAGTATAACCCACTGTAGGTATATACAGACTAAAGGTATATCTCGTTGTAGGTGTATACAAATTGAAGTTATTTCATTGTAGGTATATAGAGATTTAAGTATATCTCATTGCAGGTATATACAAGTTGAAATATATCTCATTGTTTGTGTTCATAAGATTTCATAAGTTTAGCGAAGTACATTTGATGTTTATCTTAAAATTAAGGTCTAATATTTTTTAAAGCTTATTGAAGCAGCCTGTATTTAAAACTGATAGATTTTTTTTTCATAGGAATAATAAAGTATATAGATATGAAAAATCTTAGCATATGTACGTATCTGGGATCTAAAAATTAATGTCCGGAATGATGTTTGAATAGGAAAGTTTACACTTTGCAAAATTTGTGAAGAGCTCACTGCAAAATTACTTGTCACCTTTTGAGAAGACGGTAATATCAACACGTCACGAACACGGCTCTTTGAAAAACATTCCCATTCCAGAGAGGACTGAAGTAAGTCTTGTTTTGGTGAGTGTAACCCTGAAATTGAATTCTTTAACTTATACTTTTCTTAACACCGTTCATGAAGGGTATATTTATGTTTATATGCTTTATTTTTATTATTAGATTTCCTTTCGTACTTGAAAATTGTCTCATTTTCAGTCTGGGGTATTGACTGCAATTTTGTCCAGTTGGCAAATTTGGTCTTTCATTTTAGCTTTCAGTCTGTGTATTGACTGCATTTATATCCAGTTAGCTTTCCCGATTCGGATTTCCCCGAGGCATAACCTTTTCCTGAAAAAAGCGGGACGCCATATCTTCAAAACTAACCATAGAATTTTCTTGAAAATAATCTCATTATGTTTCCACACCCAAATTAGGTAGAATTCTGCTCAACCAAATGGATCTTCAGTAATTCATTGCTTCTCGACTTCAAACCCTTACCTAATGTCTGAGATTAAAAGGCAGACGTCTCGCATAGGTCTTCCCCATTTATTCCTAATTTATTTCTTTTGTTTTGTCTTAATCTCCCAGTTGCTTTTTCGTAACTTGACACCCAAATGGATCTTGGACAATTCATCACTTTATCAACTCCTCATCTATAATTAATGTCTGAGATTAAGAGAAAAAAGCATATAAATAGTTGGTCAGTAGCGAGCCTGTCTTCCTAGATTCTTAACCTATTGCTCTCCGTTGTCAAAATTTCCCAATTGTAATTTCCCAATTGTATTTTCATAACACGACAACCAACTAGATCTTCAGCAATTCATTGCTTTATCAACTCCTCGCCTATACCTAATGCCTGAGATTTTTAGACAAACTCTTAAATAAGTGGTCAGTAGCGAGCAGATCTTCCCTACTCATCTTAATCATTTCTCAATTGTATTTTCACCCAGTGCCTCCTTCTCGCCCAGTCTGAAAACTTGCTTTATCCTTCCGAAATAAAACTGACCCATTTATCACCAGGGGCGACTCTCGAGAGCTCGCTGATTGAGGTCGTATTGACGTCGGGCTGACATCTACAACTCGGTTTTATTGACTTCCGATAACAGGCTCAAGGTTAGCATCATATCCGTCCCCCTGAAATCGTCTGGTTTATATTTGGACCGCCTGGTTTATAACTGTTACTTTAAGACGGCTGGTTTATAGCTGTTATTTTAAGCCGTCTGGTTTATGACTGTTTCCTTAAACCGTCTGGTTTTTACCTGATTCTTTAAACCGTCTGATTTCTGCCTGATACTTCAAACCGTCTAGTTTATACCGGTTTCTTTAAACCGTCTGATTTCTGCCTGATAGTTTAAACCGTGTGGTTTATACCTGTTTCCTTAAACCGTCTGATTTCTGCCTGATACTTTAAACCCTGCGGTTTTTACCTGATTCTTTAAACCGCCTGATTTCTGGCTGATACTTTAAACCGTCTGGTTTTTAGGTTTTTACCTGATTCTTTAAACCGCTTGATTTCTGCCTGATACTTTAAACCGTGTGGTTTATGCCTGTTTCCTTAAACCGTCTGATTTCTGGCTGATACTTTAAACCGTGTGGTTTATGCCTGTTTCCTTAAACCGCCTGATTTCTGCCTGATACTTTAAACCGTCTGGTTTATGCCTGTTTCCTTAAACCGTCTGATTTCTGCCTAATTTCTAAAACCGTGTGGTTTATGCCTGTTTCAAAACCGCCTGATTTCCGCCTGATACTATAAACCGTCTGGTTTTTACCCGAGTCTTTAAACCCCCTGATTTCTGCCTGATAACACTAAAGAGTTTTGGCTATATCTGTTTACTTAAACCGCCGGATTTTTTCCTGATACTTTAAACTCGTCTGGTTTATATCTGATTCTTTAAACCGTCTGATATCTGCCTGGTACTTTAATCCATCTGATTTTTACTTATTTTTAACCCGTTTGGTCTACATCTGTTTACTTAAACCGTTGGTTTCTTGTTCTCAGTCGCTTGTGTTTTTGTTTCTCTCTGGAATTCAAGCAACAAAAGCTCAGCTATATTTATATATTATCTGGTTCAGGATGTGAGAACAACCCTATGAGTACGTGGAAATGTAAGCGCGACTGAGAAAGTAAAGAGAAGACTAATTATGGCAATATCTCCTCCATTGAGCTTTGCAGATGATTGGCAGGTGGTGTCATACGCGTGAAAGAAACGTCAAGCAATTTGTAAAGAACAGAACTATAAAACACTATTTCATAAATAGAACTATTCAAAACGAACGTTGTTGAATTGATTATTCTTCTTTAAGGTTAAAAATGTGGATTTCTTTAAAAACTGAAAAGTATCTTATACACGACAGTTTTCTGCATAGTACTCAGACACTGGGTGAGTTGGCATGCATTCAAGTTTTCAGTTATCTCTCTCTCTCTCTCTCTCTCTCTCTCTCTCTCTCTCTCTCTCTCTCTCTCTCTCTCTCTGAGAGAGACAGATAGATAGATAGATAGATAGATAGATAGATATCGATATATCGTGTTAGAATTTACTCTCCTTGACGTGTTGCTTGATTATCATATCAATGTCACAATATTAAAAACGAAATTAATAACTTTCATTTCAATAACAAAGGCATAATAAGATTCACACACTCGACTCTAAGAATCGCCAGCCAATGCTAAAATTTTATAAAGCTCAAAACCAGCTTCTGTGGGCTTTAGACAACGCCAGACGACGGTCTTCAATGACCCATAACCAACAAGGACCCAAGTTTGGGTCCTCATTAAGGGAGGCGTTAGAGAGAGAAAATACCAATCATCCGGAGGGAACGCCTTCCTCTGATCACCTCGGCTTCTGGGGCGCAATCACTTCCTCCAGCCGGGGAAGCAGCCGATTCCTGTTGTTCCGGGATGTCTCTGTCCCAATCGGCTCCTTCAAAGATTCCGGTTGGGTATTTTTTTTTTTTTTTTTTTCTGGCGAAGTGTGGCGAGAGGCTTGGGGGAAGGGAGGGGTTGATAGGGGTGGGGAGGTAGGAGGGGGAGGGGTTCTTCTTCTTAGGTTTCAGCAAATATGCTTGAGAGGGTTTTGCCCGGATTCATGTCAGGGTTTCTCGTGGTGTTTAGAAGAGTTTTTGAGAGTTTTGTCTAGAGAGTCTTGAGAGAGATTTGTCTGGGGGGTCTTGAGAGATTTGTCTGGGGGGGTCTTGAGAGATATTTGTCTGGGGGTCTTGAGAGGGTTTTGTCTGGAGAGTCTTGAGAGAGATTTGTCTGGGGGGTCTTGAGAGGGTTTTGTCTGGAGAGTCTTGAGAGAGATTTGTCTGGGGGGCCTTGAGAGGGTTTTGTCTGAGAGTCTTGAGAGAGATTTGTCTGGGGGGTTCTTGAGAGGGTTTTGTCTGGAGGTCTTGAGAGATATTTGTCTGGGGGTCTTGAGAGGCTTTTGTCTGGAGGGTCTTGAGAGGGTTTTGTCTGGGGATTCTTGAGAGGGTTTTGTCTGGAGGGTCTTGAGAGGATTTGTCTGGGGGTCTTGAGAGGGTTTTGTCTGGAGAGTCTTGAGAGAGATTTGTCTGGGGGTCTTGAGAGAGGTTTGTCTTGGGGGTCTTGAGAGGGTTTTGTCTGGAGAGTCTTGAGAGAGATTTGTCTGGGGTCTTGAGAGATTTTGTCTGGGGGTCTTGAGAGGGTTTTGTCTGGGGGTTCTTAAGAGGGTTTTGTCTGGAGGGTCTCGAGAGGGATTTGTCTGGGGATCTTGAGAGGGTTTTGTCTGGAGAGTCTTGAGAGAGATTTGTCTGGGGGGTCTTGAGAGGGTTTTGCCTGGAGAGTCTTGAGAGAGATTTCTGTTCTTGAGGGGTTTTGTCTTGAGAGGGTTTTGCCATGAGAGAGATTTGTGTTGGGGGTGTCTTGAGAGGGGTTTGTCTTGAGAGAGATTTGTCTTGGGGGTGTCTTGAGAGGGTTTTGTAGGGTCATTGCTCCTTTATTTTGTTCTTAGCTAATATATATATATATATATATATATATATATATATATATATATATATATATATATATATATATATATATATATATATCTTCATCATTAAGGCTGTTTTTGTCGTTGTGTTCATTCTAGTTGTGGACACAAAAACAATGAACGTCTTATTATCATAACAAAAACTTCCTTTAGGCTCAGTATGTATCTCACCAAACTTATCAGGAAAACATTTAGGTGAGATACGAATCTTTTGCCTTTTCTCTTTAAAGAAATTTCCGCAGCCTTTATGGTCGACACTGCAAGGACAAATTCCGTTTTGCAATTCTTGAATGCCGCGGAATATGGCCGGGCCATTCTGTCGGGGGCGTTCTTTATCGCCCAAGACAACATTGAACCGAAACTAACGTCCGCTCCAGACTTAAAAACCGGACTTGCTTGCCGGCAACCGGCCGAGGCCGCAGATAAAGGGTGGGACTTGTTCCTTCCCGACAGAGGCGGCGCATAAAGGGCGACTTATTCCCCGCTAAGAGAGGACGCGGCACAAAAGGGTCCGGCGATAGGATATGACGGCGTGAATTTGCATTTTAAGGAGCGAATGTCAAGGCGAGCAACCGGGACTTTCCTCTCGCCCCAAAGCTCGGATTCAGCGTTTTCCGACGCATGAATCAGCCCGAATAAATTCCATCTATCGTCGTCGGCTTCCTAGTTTATTTCCTGGCAACAAACATAACGCCGAGGGAAGAGAGACACGCGGCCCCCTTTTACCATGAGAGGAGGCGATGATATGTTAGCCCGGGGCTTCGTTTTTTAGCTAAGGTAGGGAATGGCCTTCCCCCCTCGGCGCTGTTTAGTTTTAGCCTTGATGAAGGTTAAACCTTGGCAAAAACCTGAGACGCACTTGCTGGTATATGTGTGCGTATTATGTGTATGTATGGATGTGTTATACATACATACATACCCCACAGATTTTCAACAAGTCTTTGAGGGATGCGGTTGGTAGCCCCACGCTCTCCCGTGCCTTGGTAGCAACCATCATCTGGAGTAGCTGTACAAAAACTTTCTCCATTCTCCCCCACCCCCACACTCCCATAACCCATAGCCACCAACCACCACCGCGTATTTTACCACCTCCCCCATCATTCTGAGTTCTTTCTTTCCCCTATATATATAGTCTCTGTTCAATGCGGATTTGCATAACACCCCCAGAGGAGGGACAAGGAGAGTATCAGACGATAACACTTCGATGTTCTCCCCGATGGTTTGAGGCGCCGCTGTGAAATATATGAATGTGTTTTTACGGGTGCCAGGGCGATAAATTCCTCTCCAGATTAATATCATTGTTTATTGTCTCTCTCTCTCTCTCTCTCTCTCTCTCTCTCTCTCTCTCTCTCTCTCTCTCTCTCTCTCTCTCTGAAGGAGTTTTGGTAGATTCATTTTTATATTAATATTTTTATTTCTCTCTCTCTCTCTCTCTCTCTCTCTCTCTCTCTCTCTCTCTCTCTCTCTCTCTCTCTCCTGAAGGTGTTTTGATAGATTCCTTTCAGAATAATATCATTGTTTATTCTCTCTCTCTCTCTCTCTCTCTCTCTCTCTCTCTCTCTCTCTCTCTCTCTCTCTCCTGAAGGAGTTTTGATAAATTCCTTTTAGATTAATATCATTGTTTATTCTCTCTCTCTCTCTCTCTCTCTCTCTCTCTCTCTCTCTCTCTCTCTCTCTCTCTCTCTCTCTCCTGAAGGAGTTTTGATAAATTCCTTTTAAATTAATATCATTGTCTCTCTCTCTCTCTCTCTCTCTCTCTCTCTCTCTCTCTCTCTCTCTCTCTCTCTCTCTCCTGAAGGAGTTTTGATAGATTCCTTTTCAGATTAATATAATTCTCTCTCTCTCTCTCTCTCTCTCTCTCTCTCTCTCTCTCTCTCTCTCTCTCTCTCTCTCTGAAGGGGTTCCTTCTGATTTGCGGGTGTTGCTATGAAATCCAAGGAAGGG
>NC_089756.1:32776261-32786261 GCF_040412425.1 Macrobrachium rosenbergii | reverse complement strand
TCTCTCCTAACCACTTCCTTTATTTTACATAAATACTTTAAATTTTGTTTGTTTAATTCAATGTCTCGCTCCTAACCACTTTACTTATTTTACATATATATATATACTTTAGTTTTCGTTTGTTTAATTCAGTGTTTCATCTAACCACTTTATTTTACATAAATATACTTTAATTTTCGTTTGTTTAATTCAATGTTTCACTTCTAAGCACTTTCTTTATTTTTCATATATACTTTAATATTCGTTTGTTTAACACAATGTTTCGCTCCTAACCACTTTATTTTACATAGCCACTTTAAATTTCGTTTGGTCAATTCAATATTTCGCTTCTAACCACTTTCTTTATTTTACAGATATACTTTAAATTTCGTTTGTTTAATTCAACGTTTCGCTCCTAACCACTTCACTACCGCTAATGTTATAAATACATAGAATTATCGATACACAGACGTTTAATCATCCAGAACGAACATCATCAACAACATCGCCAACCACCTCACTTTCATCGCTCATTTTCTCCGGGGAAAGTCTGGCGGCTTCAACTTCAACTTCTGCTCCCGCCGCCTGTTCATTTTGACAGCGGCAGTCCGGTGCATTGTTGAGCTTCCGTCAAAGTCGACGGAGTTGAAAAAGAAAATAAAAACGAAAAGACGCCTCTCATTTTCCAGCGTTTTGTTAATTACTTAACAATTATAAAGTTCCCTGAATGCACGGCGCTTATGCATCGTGAGAGGGGGAAGAGTTTGCTGGGTGTTTCGTGTCCTGAGATGAGGATATATTGCTGTTTTTATTCGAGGTTTTCAAGGTTCTTTGCGGCGTCCCTTCGGCCCCTAGCTGCGACCTCTTTCGTTTCTTTTACTGTACCTCCATTCATGTCCTCTTTCTTCTGTCTGGCTATCTAACCTCTGCTGACAATTGTGCTTTTTTTTTTTTAGGGTTTTAAGGTTCTTTGCGGCGTCCCTTCGGCCCCTAGCTGCGACCCCTTTCGTTCCTTTTACTGTACCTCCATTCATTATCTCTTTCTCCCCACCCAGTGCAACTGCGTTGTTTTCCTCCTGTTACACCTTTCAGACCTATCTATTCTCAGTTTCCCCTTCAGCGCTGGATGGCCTCATAGGTCCCAGCCCTTGGCGTAAACTCTATATTCTTATTCTTATTCTATTCATATCCTCTTCCCTCTATCTGGCTATCCACCCTCTCCTAACAATTGTTTTCTAGTGCAACTGCAAAAGTTCTTCCTCCTGTTACACCTTTCAGATTTGAAAACACTGCATACACAAACTTGAATTAACCAGAACGAGAACTGTCAATGGGATTAAGGTCCTTGCGTTGCAGATTTGTACGTTTCCCCTCCCAAAAACCTCGGTATCCCACTGCGGTCCACCAAATTGTAGGATTTAAAGTGGGGTCCACTGTCTCCAAAAGTATTTATTTGCTAGCGAAACGAATGTCTGGAACTTTCAGAGCACACGTTAAAACTCAGAATGATATTTTCAAGTCCAGCGTGCGGTAATGGTTTAAAGCAAATTAATACTTGAATTAAGTATATATGTATATATGTATATATATATATATATATATATATATATATATATATATATATATATATATATATATATATATATATATATATATATATATATGTGTGTGTGTGTGTGTGTGTGTGTATGTATGTAATTGGAATAGGCACAATTCCCTCTTAACTTCCTCGAATTTTTCGCGCTTTTTTGGATACGCTTGTTACTACAAAGCCTTAAGATCTAAATGCAAGAAATATGAAGAAATTCTGATGTCCGGTAGCGGGAAACGAACCCGGGTCCCCTAATAAGAATATATATATATATATATATATATATATATATATATATATATATATATATATATATATATATATATATATATATCTCTCTCTCTCTCTCTCTCTCTCTCTCTCTCTCTCTCTCTCTCTCTCTATATATATATATATATATATATATATATATATATATATATATATATATATATATATATATATATATATATATATATATATATATATATATGTATATATATATAATCTATATATACATGTATGAAAGCTTTTCCTATGCAGGGATGACTAAATAAAAACTCTAAGAACACTATATGGCAAACACTGGCCACTATATATATAAAACAGTCACCCAACAAACTGTCAGTTTTATTTTCTGTCACTCTGCGCGCGAAAGAAAATGTATATTAAGGCCCAATTCATCCATTTTCGCCGCTCTCCACAGGACTTTGGTCTCTTACGACATCCAGGGGTATTTGACCCCGTTCTGTACACGCGGCCATAAATGGCTAAGTTGATAAGTCCTTGATTGCAGAGCAACTTGACCCGAGTCGAACGGATAATCAATTAACCGCGATGCAATTTGGGAAGGGTTTGGCCCGCGTGATTGCTTCTTGACCTCAGAGCCAAAAGTTTTTTTTTTTTTTTTTTTTTTTTTTTTAGTGTCTGAAGGCTTCCAGATTATTATTTTTTATTGTCGTGTAAGGATAAACACTGATAGAATGATGGACACGTATATTGATTTGATAACAAAAACAACAACGTTAATAATAATAATAATAATAATAATAATAATAATAATAATAGTGTATATGTTTTCGTTTGCAGGGATATAATTTTTATTTTCGTTTTCATATAGTATTTCATTTAACAAAGATTCTTTTCTAATATATATATACACACACACATATATATACATGAGAGTATATCTTTATTTTATATCATTTCCATTTCTCTTTTTTCATATTCAATTTATTTTAACGAAACTATAATAATAATAATAATAATAATAATAATAATAATAATAATAATAATAATAATAATAATAATATAAAAAAACACTCAATCGAATGGGATGACTGTGATAGACAAAAAAATATTATTATTATTATTATTATTATTATTATTATTATTATTATTATTATTATTATTATTATTATTATTGTTGTTGTTGTTGTTGTTGTTGTTGTTATTGTTGTTGTTGAAGAAGATGAAGAAGAAACATTTAAAAAAATGCTGAAAGAATAACAACAACAGCCACAATAAAAAAAATAGCAAAAAAAAAAAAAAAAAAAAAAGGCACCGAGTCATAAACGAACCGGCAGTAGACATCGTTGGCCCTCATGTAGTTTAATTTGAACCACTTTGGCCTCATAGAGAGAATTGCGACTCTCTAGAAGACGCTTATTTTACATTGAAAGACGTTACTCGGTCCTCTAGGGTACATAGTCTTGAGGAGTAGAAGTTATTACGGCATTTCCGAAGAAGGAATAAAAGGATCATTAAATTATACGCCTTTTTTGTCCTGGCGCCGGAGGGGTAGCCTCTTCCAGTTTCTGACATCTGGAGGGGTGGCTCCTGAGGGATATTCCGTCCAGTTTCTGCCTTCTGGATGGGATGGAGCCAGAAGGATATTCTCGACTAGTTTCTGACCTCCAGAGGGAGTGGCGCCAGCAGGATATTCTCCACCAGTTCCTGCCTTCAGGAATGGGTGGCTCCTGGGGGATATTCTCTTCCAGTTTCTGCCTTCTGGAAGGGCTGGCGCCGGAAGGATATTCTCTTCCAGTTTCTGCCTTCTGGAAGGGCCGGCGCCGGAAGGATATTCTCTTCCAGTTTCTGCCCTTTGGAAGGACTGGCGCCGGAAGGATATTCTCTTCCAGTTTCTGCCCTCTGGAAGGGCTGGCGCCGGAAGGATATTCTCTTCCGGTTTCTGCCCTCTGGAAGGGCTGGCGCCGGAAGGATATTCTCTTCCAGTCTCTGCCCTCTAGATGGGTGGCGCCAGAAGGATCTTCTCCACCAGTTTCTGCCTTCTGGAACGAGTAGCTCCTGTGGGATATTCTATCCAGTTCCTTTCTTCTGGAGGGGTGGCTCCTGAGGGATATTCTATCCAGTTTCTGCCCTCTGGAAGGGGTAGCGATAGAAGGATATTCTCTTCCTCTTACTGCCCTCTAGAAGTGGTGTCGCCTGAGTAATATTCTCTTCCAGTTTCTGCCTTCCAGAGGGAGTGGCGTCAGAAAGATATTCGCCATCAGTTTCTGCCCTCTAGAGGGGTGGCGCCGGAAGGATATTCTCTTCCAGTTCTAGTACAGTGACTTCAGGAAAGTCGGTACCCTCGGCCTGGATCGACCGCAGGGCTCTCGCTGTTGAACCTGTGTTTATTGTTGATGATTCAGCTGGCCTTATGCCGCACAGGCTCTTCCTCTTGGAGCAGCCTGTAATAAACAACTGAACTGCACATGTAATTATACGGGAGCATCCACGCTACAGTAAGACATTCCATAAACGTCGGGTGGCATCTCATCGTTCATAGCAGAGAAGTCAGTGTCTATGAATGAAGGAAAGGTCTGGCCTTTGGACATATATAATTAGGTACTCGCTTGTCAACATGCTACTTAAATGACAAACAAGACCCCGCTGTGAGTGCTGCTATTACTACTGCTGCTACAGCTGCTACTGTTGCTTTTTTCTCTCTCGGGTCCCATCCGCATTCTTATTTATGATATTGTTTACAATTGTGTCATTGTCAGTGTTGATATATTGATTTTTTTTTCACCGGTCCGTCTTTTTATATTGTTATCAACGTTTTCTCGTTCAGGCAGGAAAAGACCTTGTTGTCTGTCCGATGATAATTATTATTTTTCTTCTTCAGCTTTTTGATGTTTAGCTTTTTTTTTTTTTTTTTGCAAAATGTCGAAAGGGCATTTCTTGAGATGGTCTGGGACTTCGCAGCCAGTCTAGCATTCACCTTATAACACAGTATCTTCACAATACATCAAGTAAAAAATGTGCCAAAGTTTCTTCGGAGCAATCGAGTTTTCTGTAAAGGCGCTACAGTGTATAATTAAGGCCATCGAAAACAGATCTATATTTCGGTGGTCTCGCTATAATGCTGTATGAGCCGCGGCCCGTGAAACTTTAACCACGGCCGGGTGGTGGCCCGGCCTATATCGTTTCCAGAGGCACGATTATGGCTAACTTTAACATTAAATGAAATAAAAACTACTGAGGCTAGAGGGCTGAAATTTGGTGTTTGATGATTGGAGGGTAGATGATTATCATGCTAATTTACAGCCCTCTAACCTCAATAGTTTTTAAGATCTGAGGGCGGACAGAAAAAGTGCGGACGGACAGACGAAGCCGGCACAATAGTTTTCTTTTCAGAAACCTAAAACATTATTATTATTATTATTATTATTATTATTATTATTATTATTATTATTATTAACCAGATGAACCCTATTCATATAGAACGAACCCACCAAAGGGGTCACTGACTTGAAATTCTTTAAGCTTCCAAAGAATATGGTGCTCATTAGGAAGTAAGAGAAGGTAAAGGGAAATACAGAAAGAAGAGATCTCACTTATTAAGAAAGAAAAAATAAATTACTAAATTAATAAATAGATAACAATGTATTAAAACGCAAGGAGAACAGCATTAGAGTAGTCATGCATTGCATCTTCGCTGGTGAGATGGGCGTCCTAATCACAGCTATTGTCATCACTATTTTTCCAGTCTTCACCACTTTCCCTTCGGAGGATGACTTCGAAGGAATGAAGTTTGTAGCCAGAAGCAGAGGTCCTCTTCGGAGGTCCGTTGAGGTTTATTTACGCCGGCGGCCACAGGCGGTGATTGGCAGTCGCCTGTCCAGGTAATATCCAGGTATTTACCAGGGACAGTGTCGATTGACTTCCCTGTCCTTTCTTAATGTCAGTTCAAGGTTCGGTAAACCTCAGTTTTGTTCTTTCTGGCTTAAATTCGAGAAAGACGAGGAATGTTGTTTGGAAATACAATAGATAGATAACTAAATTTTGTGCTTTGCTTGCTTTCAGCTTATGGTAATCAGACTGGTAAACAATTGGATAAATAGATAAACGTTTGCCTTTACTTGCTTTCAGCTTATGGTAATCGACTGGTAAACAGTTGGATAGATAGAGAAACGTTTTTGTTTGCTTACTTTCAGCTTATGGTAACTGACTGATAAACAATTGGATAAATAGATAAACATTTGCCTTTACTTGCTTTCAGCTTATGTTTATGGACTGGCAAACAATTGGATATATAGATAAACGTTTTGTGTGCTTGCTTTCACCTTATGGTAATAGACTGGTAAACAATTGGATAGTTAAAGGAACGTTGGTGTTTGCGGCCTTTTTGAAATATCATTAAACGGGTAAAAATACTGATAGGAAATATTTTTCGGAAAAAAATTTTAAAGGGAGTTGTACAGTTTAAAAAGAATAAATGAGGAATGGATGATTGATTGACATATGGGCATTAAATAAAAAAAGTAAGGCATAGGGAAGAATGAGGTACTTGAAAAGGTGAGAGAAGATAATGGTGTTTTGAGAGAGAGAGAGAGAGAGAGAGAGAGAGAGAGAGAGAGAGAGAGAGAGAGAGATAGATTTGTGAGATAAACAAATTGATTGGGTGAGAAACTGAATAGGTAAGAGAGAGAGAGAGATGAATAGAAATAGATATGTGAGGGATAAACAGAAATTTGGGAAAAATGTAAGTGAGAGAGAGAGAGAGAGAGACAGAGACAGAGAGTTTGACAACGCGGAGAATAGGTAATGAGAGATGAATCTTGAAGATAAACTAATGGGCAAGAAGACTGAACAGATGAGAGAGAGAGAGAGAGAGAGAGGCAGGGTGGGAGAGAGAGAGAGTCTGACTGGGCAAGAAACTGAACAGATGCACATAAGCGAGATAAGTATTGATAGTGGGAGAAACTGTAGAGAGAGAGAGAGAGAGAGAGAGAGAGAGACTGACTCTTAACTCCATTATACGTGAAGTGTAACTGAGCTTTTTTTGCGCAGTACACATCTGCCTACGCACTACCATATGTTCAAGAGGCCGAGTAACATGTGTGCTCAAATGACACTGTCCTCTGTGACCTTTCCATAATAATAATAATAATAATAATAATAATAATAATAATAATAGTTTCACCTTCTAGTTTTATTTCATCCGGAGGCGATAGGAAAAGTCAAATTCCTATCACCTCCAGCCAATATATTGCAATATATTATATTTTTCTTTCCCGCCTCTCCCAGGGGACTTTCCTTCCGGCCTAAGAATCCCTTGCCTTCGGAATACCAATGTCCAACTTTTGGGGTTCCCCTGACTACACTCCCTTTCTCTCCAACACTCCATTTGCCCAAATATCACCAACAACCTCCCTCACCTCCCCACCCCCACCAACCATCTACTTCCGCTTTCACATGCATCGTCGAAACCAATAACATGATAATATCGAGGCGTCCCTAAGCCTTGATGTCTCTCTCTCTCTCTCTCTCTCTCTCTCTCTCTCTCTCTCTCTCTCTCTCTCTCTCTCTTTTGACTCTGACTCAGTGGCTCTTTCTCTAACTATAACTCGGTGGCTCTCTCTCTCTCTCTGGCTCTCTCTCTCTCTCTCTCTCTCTCTCTCTCTCTCTCTCTCTCTCTCAAACTCAGTGGCTTTCTCTCTCTCTCTCTCTCTCTCTCTCTCTCTCTCTCTTGACTCTAACTCAGTGGCCTCCAGGCCGGAAAGACTCCGAGGTCCTGGAAGCCCTCTGACTCGCTGTCTCGTTTTTCTCTTTGCTGGAATCCAGAACGTCGCTGGAAAAGAAAAACGGCGGCGTTAGGTTTCACCCGGCCGGGATAAGACAGCATCATCCGCATCTACTTACGGCTTTCTGTTACTAGTAGTCGAGATGCTACTGCTATTACTAGTGCTATTACTGCTGCTATTACTGCTACTGTTATCGCCACCACCATCATCACCATCAGCACCTTCCAGAGGCTGCCACCGCCTTCCTTCATCCAGAAGCTTTTCCAGAAGCCATATTATCTTCGGTTACTGATCCTTCGGTTACTGATCCCCCCTCCCCTCCCTCCCCCCCACTCATACCTATAACCTTCCCCCTCCTTATTCTTCCCTGCATATTCGTTCCTCCTCACCCCTCCCCCTACTACCCACTTCTAATAACTTCCCCCTCCCTACTATTCCTTCTCGTGGCTTATATGGTAGTGAGTGGCAAAGAGGGATGCTGGGATGCGTGGGAAAGAAGGGAAGGGGGGTACTGGGATGGGTGGGAAATAAGGGGGCGGAGGGGGAGGGGTATGCTGGGATGGATGGGAAAGAAGGGGGATGCAGGGATGGTGAGAACGAAGGGGGATGCTGGGATGGGAAGGAAAGAAGGGTCGAGGATGGATACTGGGATGGGTGGGAAAAGAAGGGGGAGGGATACTGGGGTGGGCCTGGAAAGAAGGGAGATGGGGATACTGGGGTGGATATGACAGAAGTGGGAGGGACATGCCGGGATAGGTGGGAAGGGAGTGGGGATACTGGGATGAGTTGGGAGATAAGGGATGGGGATGCTGGGATGGTTTGTGGGTGGGGACTGTGATGGGGGGAAGAAAGGGGATACTGGGATGGCGTGGGGAGAGAAGTGATTGGGGATACTGGGATGATTGGGGGAGGGAGAAACTGGGATGGGTGGGAAGAAAAGGGGGAAGGGATGCTGCGATGGGCGAGAAGAACGGGGAGGGGACACTGGGATGTGTAGGAAGAAAAGGGGAGGGGGATACTGGGATGGCGCAAGGGAGAAGGAGGAGGGGGAAACTGGGAAGAAGGGGAGAGGCATGCTGGGAAGAGTGGGAAAGAAGGAGAGGGGGATGCTGGAACGGGTGGAAAAGAAGGGTAGGGGATACTGTGATGGGTGGAAAAGAAGGGAAGGGGAGAATGGGGATACTGGGATGGGTGGAAAAGAAAGGGAAGGGGGGGACGGGGGATACTATGATGTGTGAGAAAGTAAAAGTGGGATACTGGGATGGGTGGGAAATATTGGAGAGGGGAGGGCGATACTGGGATGGGTGTAAAAGGGGGAAGGAGGGGGAAGGGGATACTGGGATGGGTCGGAAAGGAAGAGGGACGAGGGATACCGGGACGGATGATAAAGAAGAAGGGGGCTGGCGGTGAGGGGCGTGGGATGAAGATGGCTGCTGTACCCAAGAGAAACCTCAAAGCGATGCCTTTGAAGCGCCAACTTCGAAATTCTCTCCCACAAGCTCTCCAGTTCGTCTGATCTTCGGCCGGAAGGCGAGTTTCTGCTGTTGGTACTGCTGCTGGCTGGTGGGGGCTGCGGCGGTGGTGGTGGTGGTTATTGCCTTGTTGTTGTTGCATTTTATATATATATATATATATATATATATATATATATATATATATATATATATATATATATATATATATATATATATATATATATATATATATAGTGTGTATGATCAATCAGTCAACAAGGTAATAGTTATATTGAACAAAAATATATTGAGAGAGAGAGAGAGAGAGAGAGAGAGAATATTCAGTGTATAGATCATTTTTATGGTTATAATCATAGGCTATGATACCTGATTTTAGGATACTTTATTTAAAAAATAAAAAAAACGAGTTCCAGACCGGTTTCGACTGATTACCGGTAAGCATCTTCAGATGGCTGGTGACTGTGGATATGCTTGGATAGAATAATCCGCTGTAAATTATATAATATATATATATATATATATATATATATATATATATATATATATATATATATATATATATATATATATATATATATATAAAACTTAACCATATGAATGTATTTATTATGCTTCTAATTAAGGCTTCTGTTTAGTCTTTACAAATTTCTTGCTATACAATCACACCAGACACAAGCTCTTATTATTACCGAAAAGAAATTTGAAAAGGAGAGAATAAGTAATTCGGGAAATTAGGTTATTCCTTCTAAAAGAACCGAATCGAGATAATAGTATTTACATTTTGGAGAGAAAAAAAATAAAGTCCTGATTCATGTTCGCATTTCTTTCAGCCCAGGGCGAAATACAATGCAACACATGTAGTGTAAATTCTGCTCTCTTTAACGCGAGCAGAAAAGGCTCGCAGCTCATTGTTTACTCTCTCTCTCTCTCTCTCTCTCTCTCTC
>NC_089756.1:32753761-32766261 GCF_040412425.1 Macrobrachium rosenbergii | reverse complement strand
CTGAGTATATAATGTTGAAGAGAAACTGAAAGTATAATGTTAAAGTGTACTGTAAAAGTTGAAGTGTTTCTGAATGTATAATGTTGGAATATCACTGAATGTATAATGTTGGAATATTACTGGATGTATAATGTTGGAATATTACTGGATGTATAATGCTTAAGTATTGCTGAATGTATATTGTTGACCACTTACTGAATTTATAATAATGAAGTATCACAGAACGTACAATGTCGAACTCATAATATTGACCCAGTAACCTCAAACGTCACATAGAACCCACGACGCCGAACCCAGTCTTTAAGAACCCGAAACCGAACATAAAACGAATGTGACGAACAATCTCGTTCCCCCAACTTTCCTAAATTCGAGTCCCAATTAACTTCCCTTTCTCACTCGACCCTCAAGGGGATATCAATGGCCGTTTGTCCATTAAGACTGAAGATTTCCACTGTATAATGTCCCGCATTCAACAAATTCCTCTTTAAAAGGGGTTGTTGGGGGGCGGGGGGGAGGTTGTATACGTATTGTGGTTTAGCAGCCCGTATGCAATTAGGCCCCTGTTCAGAGAGGGTTTTAATGTGGTGTTTGGAATTTTTTTTTAATTTAATTTATTTTTTGAAGCTCGCTGGTGCGTTTAAATATAATTTTTATTCGTGTTTATCGTATATATTTTTGGTTAATTATTCTGGTGTGATGTACTGTTAGTTACGAACACACACACACAGACACAGACACAGATATATATATATATATATATATATATATATATATATATATATATATATATATATATATATATATACACATACATACATATATATGTATATATATACACATATGTATACAGTATGCATATATATATACATATATATATGTATATATATGTGAATAACTAAAGAACTACAGGAAATATAATACCTCACTTTCATTGTCCCATCCCTAAAAGAAATATAATGAAATATAATGACTTAAAAAAACACCAGGCAGAGTTAAAGAGTACTAAAGAGATGAGAGAGAGAGAGAGAGAGAGAGAGATCAATGAATTCCAGACTGACTGAATCAACCAGCACGAAAGAGTGCTGGAACTCATGTCGAAGCCATTGAAACGAGAGAGAGAGAGAGAGAGAGAGAGAGAGAGAGAGAGAGAGAGAGAGAGAGAGAGAGAGAGAGAGAGAACCCTAAAAAACAGGCACAACAGCTGTTGAACCGCGCGCGCTATGAGCGCTGTTTGTTTACATCCGGCTCAACAAAAGTCCTCGCGAGATGCGCAGCTTTTTTTTTTTTTCTCACTCGCAGGACATCCATTTCGCTGTGGGCGATTACAGCCGCAGCAGTTCGCAGCGTTTGGATTTATTACCCCTGTGGTCACTGCAAATCCCTCGTTTTTATGATCGGTTCCCCCGGGGGAGTTGGGAGGGGCCTAGATTTTAGAGAGAGAGAGAGAGAGAGAGAGAGAGAGAGAGAGAGAGAGAGAGAGAGAGGGCAAGAGGGGGAGGGGGTTAATTTTTAGAGAGAGAGAGAGAGAGAGAGAGAGAGAGAGAGAGAGAGAGAGAGAGAGAGGCAAGAGGGGGAGGGGGTTAATTTTCATAGAGAGAGAGAGAGAGAGAGAGAGAGAGAGAGAGAGGGGGTTAATTTTTAGAGAGAGAGAGAGACAGACAGAGGAGCAGGAGGGGGAGGGGGCTAGAGAGAGAGACGAGAGAGAGAAGAGAGAGAGAGGGCAAGAGGGAGAGGGTTAATTTTTAGAGAGACGACAGAGAGAGAGAGGGGGAGAGGGCTAGAGAGAGAGAGAGAGAGAGAGAGAGAGAGAGAGGGGGGGGTTAATTTTTATAGAGAGAGAGAGAGAGACAGACAGACAGGGAGCAGGAGGGGGAGGGGGCTATTTTTTTTAGAGAGACGGACAGACAGACAGAGAAGAGAGAGAGAGGGCAAGAAAGGGAGGGGTTATTTTTTAGAGAGAGAGAGAGAGCAGGAGGGGAGGGGGCAGAGAGACACAGAGAGAGAGAGAGGGGGAGGGGGCTATTTTTTAGAGAGAGAGAGAGAGAGAGGGGGGGGAGTTATTTTTTTGGATAGACAGACAGACAGACTGACAGAGAGAGAGAGAGGAGAGAGAGAGAGAGAGAGAGAGAGAGAGAGAGAGAGAGAGGCAAGAAGGGAGGAGGAGGCTATTTTTTGGAAAGACAGGGGACAAAGAGAGAGAGAGAGAGAGAGAGAGAGAGAGAGAGAGAGAGAGAGAGAGAGAGAGAGAGAGAGAGGGGAGGGGGCTATTTTTTTAGAGAGACGGACAGAGAGAGAGAGAGGGGGGGGGGCTATTTTTAGAGAGAGAGAGAGAGAGAGAGAGCAGGAGGGGGAGTTATTTTTTTGGAGAGACAGACAGACAGACTGACAGAGAGAGAGAGAGAGAGAGAGAGAGAGAGAGAGAGAGAGAGAGAGAGAGAGAGAGAGAGAGAGGCAAGAAGGGGAGGGGGCTTTTTTTGGAAAGACAGGGGACAAAGAGAGAGAGAGAGAGAGAGAGAGAGAGAGAGAGAGAGAGAGAGAGAGAGAGCGAGCAAGAGGGGGTGGCTAGTTTTGAGAGAGAGAGAGAGGGGGGGGCGGAGGATGAGAGGGGACGACGTGTCCTACAGAGGCCGTGAAAACGAGGGTCCCGAATTCGGTGGATGAGGGGGAGCCGGGAGTCCTTTTAGGAGGTCGTCTGCAGATTTATTGCCTTGCTATTTTTGTTGTTTTCCGTTGTTTCTCTGTTGTTGGTTTGTTGTTTTTTCTGTATTTTGTTTTTCATTGTTACTGTTGTTGATTCGTTGTTTTATTTTCTGTGTTGTTGCTAAGAGTGGCGTTGGAAAGTAAATGATATCTTTGGTGAATATTTTTTTTCTTATATCCGTTCTATTTTTTGTTGTTTTTTTGTTGTTCTGTTGATTTTGTTGTTGTTGTTGTTATTTGTTGTTTTTTTTGGCTAAGGATGGCGAAGGAAAGTAAATATTTCTTGTGTAAGTGAATCTTTTATGTATATATTCTGTCGGTGTTGCTATTGTTGAGTGTTGAAAAATAATTTTAATTTTATTTTGCTTTTTAAAAAATTCTAAAACGTGTTTTCTTAGTATACACGTCATGTAACTTTTAAAAATATGCGTTTTCTTGTAATTGTTGTTACTATTGCTTGGTTTATTACGAAAATGAAGAAAACTCTCTGCTACAAATGAAACGTGTATAATATTTTTTATGCAACTCATAAAAAAGAAATAAAGGACGTTTTCCTCGAATGACTGAGTGACTGAAATCTCTTTTACTGTTGTCGCCTGCAAATGAAAGGACAGTTTAATTTGTAGTTAGTGTTATATATATATATATATATATATATATATATATATATATATATATATATATATATATATATATATATATATATATATATATATATATATATATATATATATATATATATATATATATATATATATATATATATATATATATATATATATATATATATATATATATATATATATATATATATATATATATATATATATATATATATACATATATATATATATATACATATTATATATTATATATGTATACATAAATCATACATACATATATATACATATACATACTGCTATCGCAACAGCCATCTCCCTCTCAAAGACCAGAAAACACGGGCACACCATCTCCTACAAATTGAAGAAGAAGAAGAAGAAGAAGAAGAAGAAGAAGAAGAAGAAGAAGAAGAAGAAAGAAGAAGAAGAAGAAGAAGAAGTAGTTTCTGTCTTCTCCTTCGTCATCACCATCATCATCATCATCATCATAGTCAGTCAAAGTCTCACATATCCAGATGCTGCTGAGTAATGATGTCCTGGGGGACGTATCGCATATCCAAAAATCAATGACTCGCCGACAGTCGTCTGATCTCCCCAGCGGCACTCCGTGACAGAAGATGCCCCGCTAACGAGACACTCACGGAGGCGGGAAGTGCCGGAACAGCCAGAATTTTAAGAATAAATAAGATTTGAAGTCGAGGTTTTGCGTGAGTGTATTTTTTTTTTTTTTATAAAATTTTTTTATTTTTTTTTGTAGAAGTTTTGTGTTATTGTATTTTTTAGAAGTTTTGAAGTTTTTTTTGTATTATTGTATTTTTTGTATTTTTGCATAGAAGTTTTGTAATTGTTTTGTGTGATTGTGTTTTTTGTATAGAAGTTTTGGGTGATTGTATTTTTTGTATAGAAGTTTTTTATGATTGTATTTTTTGTATAAAAGTTGTGATTGTATTTTTTGTATAGAAGTTTTGTATGATTGTATTTTTTTGTATAGAAGTTTTGTATGATTGTATTTTTGTATTTTATTTTTACTTAAGTGTTTATTGTCCTACTTTCATATTATATATTTCTGTTCTGTCCTCTTCCAGTTTCGTGTCTCTCTCTGTCTCTCTCTCTCTCTCTTCCCATTCTCTTTTTTCTTCCCCACTGACCTAATTTATCACTCCCTATTCCACCCATTCCTTCTTCCCCAATCTCCACTCTTCCTTTTTGCCGTTCCTCCCTTTCCATTCTCCTCATCTCCTCACTTCCTTTTTCCTCTGTCATTCTTCTCCTTTTCCTTCTTTCCACTCTTTTTCTCCGTAGCAAATCTCTCCTCTCTTCCCTCTAATCCAGTAGTTCTCAACCGGGGGCGTCAGCAATTTCAAGGGGGGCCATGAGCCCTAGGGAAAAATAAAAAATTCTCTAATTATATGAGTTATTCTCTTAACAAGAGTCGCTAAGAAGCTGTGTCAAGGATCTCACTAATTCATTCCCAAAAGAATAAAAATACCCCTTTCTCTTTTTTTCTTCCATTTACCCCTTCTCTTTCTCCTTTTTTTTATTTTCCTTTAAATCTGGGAGGGAATTTTACTCATAGATGCAAGGTGGGGGGGGGGTCGCGGTTGCCGTGGAGGGAAGGACCAACTCTTAGAGGGGGGGGGGAGACGTGGTAATAAAATGGTTGAGAACCTCTGATCTAATCTTCTTTCTATTTCCCTATCCTCCGCCTCCTCTCCGTTTCACTCTCTTCTCTTCTATTCCCCCTTTCATTTCTCCTTCCAGCACCTTTTCCTCTCTTTTCCTCCAGGCCAACAGTCTTCCCCTTTCTACCCCTTCTCCAAAGTAAATCCAACACCTTTCCCGTTTCTTCCCCTTCTCCTAAGTAAACCCAATACATTTTCCCTTTCTTCCCCTTCCCCTAACTAAACCCAATACATTTTCCCTTTCTTCCCCTTCCCCTAACTAAACCCAATACATTTTCCCTTTCTTCCCCTTCCCCTAAGTAAACCCAATACATTTTCCCTTTCTTCCCCTTCCCCTAAGTAAACCCAATACAATTTCCCTTTCTTCCCCTTCCCTTAAGTAAACCCAATACATTTTCCCTTTCTTCTCCTTCCCCTAGGAAAACCCAATACATTTTCCCTTTCTTCCCCTTCCCCTAAGTAAACCCAATACATTTTCCCTTTCTTCCCTTCCCCTAAGTAAACCCAATATAATTTCCCTTTCCCTTTCCCTAAGTAAATCCAGTACATTTTCCCTTTCTTCCCCTTCCCCTAAGTAAACCCAATATAATTTCCCTTTCTTTCCCTTTCCCTAAGTAGACCCAATACATTTTCCCTTTCTTCCCCTTCCTCCAAGTAAATCCAGCACCTATCACCTTTCTTCCCCTTCCCATTAGTAAACCCAACGCCTCTTCCTCTCTTCCCCTTCCTTAGAGTAAACCCAACGCCTTTCCCTCCTTCTTCCCCTTCCCCCCCACGTACCCCCAACACCTTTCCCCTTTCTTCCCCCTTCCCAAAGTAATCCCAGTGCCTTTCACCTCCTCCCCCTTCCCACAAACAAACCTAACCCTTTTTCCCCTTTCTTCCCCTTCCCAAAGTAAACCCAACACCTTTCCCCTTTCATCCCCTTCCATAAAGTAAACCCAACACCTTTCCTTTCTTCCCCCTCCCCAGTTAAAACCAACTCTTTCCCCTCTTCTGAAAAATAACACCTTTCCCCTTCCCAAAGTAAAACCAACACCTTTCCCCCTTTCTTTCCCTTCCCACAAGTAAACCCAACACCTTTCCCCTTTCTTCCCGTTCCCCAAAGTAAACCCAACACCTTTCCCCTTTCTTCCCCCCTCCCCAGTTAAAACCAACTCTTTCCCCTCTTCTGAAAGACAACACCTTTCCCCTTCCTAAAGTAAAACCATCGCCTTTCCCCTTCCCACAAGCAAATCCAACCCCACCTTTTCCCCTTGTATCCCCCGACATTCCCAGCTCGGCCGGAGAGCTCTCTCATTTCATCGTCTTATCTCCCTCCTCATAATTTTTGGATTATTTTTTTTTGTTCGCTCTTTGGGTAAGGATAATCATAATAATAATGAGATGTAGTCAGATGATTTTTTTAGTGCTTCCTATTGCCTGGGCGGGTTAATGAAATCTCTTCTCGTCAGACCCCAAAGGGATGTTTTGTAATTAACGATACCCCGGAAGGTAAGCGTCAGGTTTTTTATTTTTTTTTTTTTTTTTGGTGGTTGGTATCTTGGTAAATTTTTTTCACCTTGGGATATTTATTTTTTGATAGTTTTAATTTTTTCTTTGTTTTTGCTTGGTAATTTTTTTTTTTATTTTGTTTGATTGGTTCTTTAATTTTTTTACTGCATGTTTTGGTAATTTTTTCTTGGAATATTTATTTTTTCTTTGGGTTTGAATGTGTTTTATCTCAGTCTTCATATATATATATATATATATATATATATATATATATATATATATATATATATATATATATATATATATATATATATATATATATATATATACATATATATATAATGTATATATATTATATATTGTTGCCTTTCACACACAATTTTTACTACGAAGATTTATTTAATTTCTCTCCTACATTCATTGCTTTCACTTTCACTCGCGATTTCTCCTGACTTGCATCGTCAACTGGCGTCACAAAAACAGTGATCACCGACTCCCGAACAGATTCAGCTCCCCCACATTGTTCCGTTGAATATTTAATTAAACTCTAGGGATTTACCACAGATGAAGTTTCCAGCTTTTATCGATTGGAAATAAAAAAAAAAAATGGAAACAAAAATGTTATTCTATTTCCTACTTTTTATTAACTGGATATATAGAAAAAAAAATTATAAAACAAAATTGAATACAACTGCGATTCCATTTTCCAGTTTTCATTGGCTGGAAATAAAAAAGGTAATGGAATATTTAATAGAATATTTAAACCTCTATTCTGACCGTAGCGTGATTAGTATTTTGTCTCTACAATGCGTCGTATTATCTAGGAAGCCATAGTAATGTGTGTGATCTTTTTTTTTTTTATTGCTTTTTAGTTTTCTGTAAAAGAAAACTAATGTGCCGGTTTTGTCTGTCCGTCCACACTTTTTCTGTCCGCCCTCAGATCTTAAAAACTACTGAGGCTAGAGGGCTGCAAATTGGTATGGTGATCGTCCACCTTCCAATCATCAAACACACCAAATTGCAGTCCTCTAGCCTCAGTAGTTTTTATTTTATTTAAGGTTAAAGTTAGCCATAATCATGCATCTAGCAACGACATAGGACAGGCCACCACCAGCCGTGGTTAAAGTTCCATCCGCGGCTCATACAGCATTATACCGAGACCACCGAAAGATAGATCTGTTTTCAGTGGCCTTGATTATACGCTGTACAGAAAACTCGATTGCGCCGAAGAAGCTTCTTCGCATTTTTTACTTGCTCTCTCTCTCTCTCTCTCTCTCTCTCTCTCTCTCTCTCTCTCTCTCTCTCTCTCTGATGTATTCTTTTCGACGTTTCTTAAAACAAGTTTCCGATATTTGATCAAAGGAAGGCATCAGTCTGTTTAATTAAATTGCTGCTCTCTCTCTCTCTCTCTCTCTCTCTCTCTCTCTCTCTCTCGTCGAGGTTACAGGATATTAATAACATGTCCTTTGGATGCTGGAGTGATATAGGATCTTGGGGACATGCCTGCATGTTCCCAACTGCTTCTTTGATGTTCAGGCTTCATTGTGGCTCAGTCTTGTTTGTGCAGATAATTATATATATATAAATATATATATATATATATATATATATATATATATATATATATATATATATATATATATATATATATATATATATATATATATATATATATATATATATCATATATATATGTATATATATGTATGGATATAAACAGTATATATATGTAAATTTCAGTTCGTATAATATTGTTGTATTCAGTAGATTAGCACCCGGCTTGCCAATGCATTAATACATATATACAATTACCTGTGCAGGTGGAATCTCCTGCGCGGGAGATTAACCTTCTCGGTAATCTCGCGTAACAAACCCCTTAACCGAGTTTCACTTACATCATCCTAGCTTGATTCTGGCGTTGCAATTACCCCTGTAAATTTAATTAGTATAACGACTTACGGGGCATTAATGCTTCGTATTAGCAGGCATTTTGTATTCCGCGGTCGTTACTTGCTAGAAGGAATTACGGTATAATCTGTTAAAGGTTGTAGCACAGTAACAAACCCCTTAACCGAGTTTCCCTTAGAGAGATCCTAGAGAGAGATTCTGGCGTTGCAGGAACCAGTGTGAATTTAATTAAACGGGGATAACGACTTACGGAGCCATTAGATGAGAGAGAGAGAGAGAGAGAGAGAGAGAGAGAGAGAGAGAGAGAGAGAATGGTCATTCAGCAACCTGTTATTGAAACGGGGACTGAGAGAGAGAGAGAGAGAGAGAGAGAGAGAGAGAGAGAGAGAGTTCATGTAGGAACCAGTGTGACGACGGTTCAAACGGGGACTGGAGAGAGAGAGAGAGAGAGAGAGAGAGAGAGAGAGAGAGAGAGAGAGAGAGAGAGACCGGTCATGCAGCAACCAGTGACGGTTAAAACGGGGACTGAGAGAGAGAGAGAGAGAGAGAGAGAGAGAGAGAGAGAGAGAGAGAGAGAGAGAGAGAGAGAGAGAGAGAGTTATGCAGGAACCAGTGTGACGGTTCAAAGGGGACTGTGAGAGAGAGAGAGAGAGAGAGAGAGAGAGAGAGAGAGTGACCGGTCATGTAGCAACCAGTGAGGTTCAAACGGGGACTGAGAGAGAGAGAGAGAGAGAGAGAGAGAGAGAGAGAGAGAGAGAGAGAGAGAGAGAGAGCGAGCGACGGTCATGCAGCAACCAGTGTGACGGTTAAAACGGGGGCTGGGTGGGGCCGGGTGACTTCTTCTTCTTCTTCTTCGTCTTCTTCTTCTTCTTCTTCTTCTTCTTCTCCGGGGAACGAGATTGGACGGAAGAATCGCGGTGCTTTCTATTTAATTAAGTTTAAAGAAGAAAATGGACTTCTATTAAGTGTTGATTAAAAGGTACAACAAACGCTCTGTGTAATACGTACGAGTGAAATGCTACGCGGGTTCATTTCATTGTTTTAACTTCATTGTTCTTTGCAAATTAGACTAATTCGTTTCCATCAAAATTCTCCTTTCATGTTTTATGATATCGCTTCTTGATTAAGGTTGAGAAGGGAGTGGGTCAACCTCTATGATTATAAATTTATTTGTTAATTTGCGGAGAGGAACCGATTGATTAGATGATTGATTAAAGCCACATAAATACCTGTTAGGTAATTGGAGGAGTCAGCTTGACAATCAGATCTTGAGCTTCGTGTGAATTCGGAGAAGAATGATTTTTATCTTTCTTTGAAAATCTGAGGAGAAAATCATGTTATTTGGGTTTTAGCCTTTACAAAAAAAAATTTATTCACTTGTTTTTCTTTTGACAATTTGAAATTATGTTGGTTGTTAGGTCTATTGGGTAAAAGAAGTCCTTTGCTATAACATAAAAGTTTCGTATTTTTTCTTTTTACGATGGAGCAGAATTATGGAAATTTTCTGTCATATTTTCAAAATTTTGTATGATTTGTATTTTATTTTCTATTTTTAGTTTTCTGTAAAAGAAAACAATTGAGATGGCTTTGTCTGGCCGTCCGCACTTTATTCTGTCCGCACTTTATTCTGTCCGCACTTTTTTCTGTCCGCCCTCAGATCTTAAAAACTACTGAGGTTAGAGGGCTGCAAATTGGTCTGTTTATCATCCACCCTCCAATCATCAAATATACCAAATTGCAGCCCTGTAGCCTCATTAGTTTTTATTTTATTTAGTGTCAAAGTTAGCTTTGATCGTGCGTCTGGCAACGATATAGGACAGACCACCACCGGGCCGTGGCTTTAAAGATTGATTGGCCGCGGCTCATACAGAATAGGCTATACGCTGTACAGAAAACTCGATTGCGCCGAAGAAACTTCGGCGCATTTTTTACTCGGTATAAAACGTTCCTGCATCGGTGTAAGATTTATTTATATAATTACATAACTGGCGTCACATTTTATTTTAGATTTTTTTTTTTTTTTTTTTTACATTCAGCCTTCGAGATATTATCAGATCCTCCTCCCACCTTCTGACACTTTTCTTCCAGGGAAGAAAAATGACCTTTGCCAAATAGCTTTACAATCCGCCGTGTTGCAAGAAACACTGACATTTCATAGCTCCAGCGTAAAAGGAATTGTGACAGATCGAAGCGATTTGATCCGTTAGCGAAATAAAGACAGAATATGTCATTTTGTCGACGATATATATATATATATATATATATATATATATATATATATATATATATATATATATATATATATATATATATATATATATATATATAAATATTTTATTTTAGACCAGAAATTTTTCTTTTAAACAGAATCAAATATTAGGAGCCCATAAAAACCCCAAAATGTAGAAAATAAAGGCTATATTTCAGCGACCATCTGTCTCTCTCGTCAGGCAAGAATTTGCCTGATGAGAGAGACAGTTGGTCTCTGAAATATAGCCTTTATTTTCTACGTTTTGGCGTTTTTATGGGCTCCTAATATTTGATATTATATATGTATATGTATATATGTACATATATATATATATATATCACCCACCATATTAGAAAATCCTGATAGAAATAAATAAAGAACCATTTAACCCAATGCAATAAACAATCGCCCAAACGGACCTTGTCGAATTAGAGAATCGAGGAACGGGGAAAGCCATTTGATGCACCTTGGTCGCGAGAACGATTCATATCAGGAATCAGAAATTACGAAACTGGGATTGGTCCAGTATGCCTACGGCAGCAATTCGTCACGCCAGCTGTGTTCGCCCGGGCCACGTATAGCCTATTTGGGGGCCCAGGCCGCCTTCATACATTATGGCTGATAAATCGCCGTAGGCTCGTGATGTCTAAAACGCGGAATGCGATCGCTCTCCGTCAGGAGACTGGCGCCGTTGGGTTACTTATACCTTTTCCTGACGTGTTGTGATACGGGCGTGTCGGTACGTCACTAAAACTGATTAGATGGATATAAAAAGCGAAGGTACAATGATATTATGTTGATTTCTAACGTGATAATGAGTCATTGTAGATTATAAGGAAGTTGGGATTCCTGATTCTACTTTAGATTTTTTTCTCAGGACTGTGTCGTCTTGACAAAAGTTCTAAAGTAACAATGGGAATCCCTACTTCCTTATATTTGATAAAGACAGCGTGTCATTGTAAATTATAATGAAATTTATTCCCATGGCTATTTTAATTTTTTTCATGATAATGAGTCATTGTCGATTTCAATAAAGTAGGTATTCCCATGGCTATTTTGTAGTTTTTTCATGATGAGTCATTGTAAATTATAATGAAGTTGGGGTTTCCATTGCTATTTTAAAATTTTTGTCATGATAAGATTCATTGTAAATTATAATGAAGTGTGGGTTCCCACTACTACTTTAGAATTTTTGTCATGATAATGAGTCATTGTAAATATTAATGAAGTTGCGATTCCTATTGCTACTTTAGAATTGTTGTCATTATCCTCATTCTTCGCGATTATCCTCATTCCTCGCAATTACCCTCATTCCTCGCGATCATCCTCATTCCTCGCAATTATCCTCATTCCTCGTAATTATCTTCATTCTTCTCCTTCTTCTGTCCTCCGTCATTATCCACCACAACAACACAACCACTCGTCCGAATCTGGTAATTGACCTTTGAAAAGAGCCCTTATCGACCTTATGCCCAGGGTAAATAAGGTCGACGACCTTCCGGCCCCGGGGCTCTTATCTAAACAACTCCAAATTACTATTAAGCTCGTCTTTCAACAAACACACACACACACATATATATACATATATATATATATATATATATATATATATATATATATATATATATATATATATATATATATATATATATATATTTGCTTTCTTAAATATATAGATATATATTTGTATTTGCTTTTTGCCTATTGCAAGAGTCAAGTTGTCAGCTTTGTAAAAGCATTCAAGAGAGAGAGAGAGAGAGAGAGAGAGAAAAAAAAAGAAAAGAAAGGAGAGAGAGAGAGAGAGAATGAAGGGAGGGGGGAATCTTGCTTTTGGTCTCTTAATTT
>NC_089756.1:32743761-32746261 GCF_040412425.1 Macrobrachium rosenbergii | reverse complement strand
GAACTCCTGCATGCTAGCCTTGGTTCCTTTTCCATGCGGCCACCTCCCCACTCTTCCAGTCTATTCCAGTTCCTAGCTACTGTTCCAGTTCCTTTCCATGCCACTTATTCCATTCTACGCCACCCACCTCATTCCTATTTACAACCCCCTCCTATTCACGTTCTTTTCCATGTTATGCCATGCCATGCCATGCCATCCTATCCTATCCTATCCTATCCCATTCCCATCCCATCTCATCCCCATCCCCCATCCTCACTGGCTGGTTTCTCATGCACCATACTAATCCTTTCCAATTTAGAACCACCCTTCCTCCTATTCATGTTCTTTTCCATGCCATCCCATCCCATCCTATCCCATCCTATCCTATCCTATCCTATTCCCATCCCATTTCATCCCCATTCCACATCCTCACTGGCTGGTTTCTCATGCTCCATACTAATCCTTTCTATTTAGAACCATCCCTTCCCCCTCCTATTCATGTTCTTTTCCATGCCATCCCATCCTATCCTATTCCCATCCCATCTCATCCCCATTCCACATCCTCACTGGCTGGTTTCTCATGCGCCATACTAATCCTTTCCAATTTAGAACCACCCTTCCCCTCCTATTCATGCTCTTTTCCATGCCATTCCACGCCATCCCACCCCATCCCATCCTATCCTGTCTCATTCCCATCCCATCTCATCCCCATTCCACAGCAGCCTCACTGTCCCGCCTCCTCGCAGCACCGGAGGCTCGGTCCCTGGGGAGAGTTTTAATTTCGTGGTTTGCCAAAACTCTTCAGTGTGTACTCAAGTGGCAATTCAGAATTGCAAGACAAACCATCACTCTGATTTACCTGGTTATTAGTCCACCATTGTGCTGGGCCCAAGTACTCGCTTCAGGAATGGCTATGTAAACGCAGGTTTATTTTTTTATTTATTTGTTTATTATTCTTTTTTTTTTTTTTTTTCTTCGTTTGGCTTACAAAAATGATATACTTATATTTGCATGCAACACTTGCAAGGTATGTTTTTTTTTGGTGTAATGGCATGCTGCTGCTGAGTGTATGTTTATGTATATTGTATGTATGTATGTATGTATGTATGTATGTATGTATGTATGTATGTATGTATGTATGTATGTGTGTGTGTGTATATGGATCACGAAAATATGGAACGTGATAAATATATAAATAAAGATTTTATCTATATATATATATATATATATATATATATATATATATATATATATATGTGTGTGTGTGTGTGTGTGTGTATAATATATATATGCACACAGTCTCTTGTGTTCGACTGAGCGTATGGAAAACTGTATGCCTTCGTAAAAGTTCTATAACAAAATTCAAATTCAGATTCCAGTGTGATATGCTTTATAACACCCCAGCTTATTACAAAATTCAAGTTGCTTATCGTGTACGTTACAAACATTCAGATTATGTAGCTGACAGACTATATCCCCAGAACTAGACTGCTTCACAGACCTCGATTATTATTTCTCTTGGAAGGAATCGTATTCAGTTTTATTAAAGAAGTTCCACTTTCTGAAAATGGCTGGGCACAAAGAGTGAGAAATGGAAGGAGGTCTCCGCGTGAAATTAAAATTCGTTATGTAATGCCGTTATGCAATGCCGCCAGATTCTAGTGGTATTTTTATTACGGATTCTAGTATTTGACATATAAGGACATGTCAAAATTTTATGCCAAATTGTTAATGTCATTAAACATAGAAGAGCATGTCATATTTTCATGCTAGATTGTTATATCATTTAACATAGAATATGTCATATTTTTATGTCTGATTGTAATATCATTTAACACAAAAGAACATGTCATATTGTTATGGCAGATTGTAATGTCATTTAAGCAAGTACATGTCATATTGTTAGCAAGATTGTAATATCATTAAACCAAGTACATGTCATATTGTTATGGCAGATTGTAATATCATTAAACACAGAAGAGCATGTCATATTTTTATGGCAGATTGTAATATCATTTAACATAAAAGAGCATGTCATACTTTTATGCCTGATTGTAATATCATTCAACATGGAAAAACATGTCATACTTTTATGCTGATGGTAATATCATTTAACATAGAAGAGCATGTCATACTTTTATGCCTGATTGTAATATCATTTAACAAAGAACATGTCATATTGTTATGGCAGATTGTAATACCGTTTAACATAGAAAAAGAAGTCATACTTTTATGCCTGATTGTGATAAAATTTAACGTGAAAAAACATGTTTGATTATGATTTTTTTTTTTTTTTTGGCAAAGATTAATGGCTAATAAAATGAGCAACGGGATACCATTTTCTAGCCCAAGACGGAAGTAAAAAAAAACACACACACACACACACACTCACACGAAATCGAAGGGAAACAGAGGGGGGGGCCTTATACCAGCTTTACCAAGATGCCTGATTCTGAAAAGACATCGAGAGTCCTTTCGTCCTTTCCTTTCGAATAATAATAATAATAATAATAATAATAAT
>NC_089756.1:32723761-32736261 GCF_040412425.1 Macrobrachium rosenbergii | reverse complement strand
AAACCCAGATACTTTCCTCTAATGGTGGGGTTGCAAAGATGGACGTGCTTGGTGTTATGGATGCAAAAGTACTGGCTAAGATGCTGGAAGGGCACGAATGATTAATAATACTCATTAGATACGCTCGAAAGATTATTAATTTCTTTGGAATATTCCCGTGTCTTGTCTGTGGGACTTAAGTCAACTTTTCTAAAGTTTTCCCATGATTGTTGATGCTCGTTCTGATTACTCGGGATACGGGTTCGAGTCCTGCCACCGGTCATCAGATTCACTTCATATTTCTTGCTTTTGGATCTAAGGCTTTGTAGTGACAGGCGTATCCGGAGTGTGACGAATTCGAGAAGTTAAGAGGGCATTGTGACTATTACAAATATATATATGTGTGTGTATATATACACACATACAAATTATATACAAATATCACTTAATATCAAATTCACTTTACCTTTGGAATCACTTACACCCACAGTGAATTGTAATGAATAAGTGCTTCGTCCCTGGGAGGATTCGAACCCTTGCCTGACTTAGGAACAACGGTACACAGTGACTTTAACCACCCGCCTAACGAGGTATAGTGAGCTGCACACTAAACGAGATATGAGTCTGAATATTTGTGAACATAAATAAGCCACGCGTGTATAAGTGACAAAAATTCTTTTATACTGTTTATTGGGATGAGGTTGCTTACCCCATGCCCCGCTAAACTTGGGTTATGTCCACCACAGTCGACTAGTTATCAGTTACGTAATTTTTTCTCTTAAGTCAACAAAGGCGCGATGAAATTGATCTCTCCGGCTGTCACCCAGGATATGAACCCAGGAACCAGATGATTTTTTTTTATTGCTCCGTTATTTGCGACTTTCGTTATCTGTTATTCCCAACTTATTTGTTTTTGTTATTTGTAGAATCCAGGAGACTATTATTCTCATGTCAAAGCAACTGAAACGATAAAAACTGTAATAATTAACTACAAGTGTTTTTTTGTGCATTTATGAATGTTCTATATACTTGTTCCTAGTTGTTTTTTACGTGGGGAAGAGAGAGAGAGAGAGAGAGAGAGAGAGAGAGAGAGAGAGAGAGAGAGAGAGAGAGAGAGAGAGAGAGAGAGAGACTGGGTTTCGGAGATTTTGGAGGGCGCTGGCCAATGCTTGCATTTTGCTTTTGTTTGTAAAGTTGAGCCTTAATACTGATTCATGCTCCACATGCTTACGAATGAATAGTGAAGCTTAGGTTTGATTTTATCTTTCTTATTCCGTTTTACATTCCAAAGGAATTGTAGTATTATGAACCTACCAAACCACGTTAATGCACTAACGTTAAATTTATGCTGGTAGGTATGCTCTTCGAGCTAGCTTGTAGTCAGTCATTACACAAACGACATACACACACACACACACACACACACACACACACACACACACACACACATATATATATATATATATATATATATATATATATATATATATATATATATATATATTCTTTTCTTCAACATTGTATATTAGTACGCGTACTGCAAGTACAGAAATGCATTTGCGACCGTACATCCCGTCACATTTTCTCAGATAAAAGACAATTCAGCAAATTACCTCCACCCGTCTATACGCCGGCGTGTTCAAGACACCTGACACCATCTGGAAATATGAAAGAGGACCCCTTTGTTTTTTTCAAGTGCTTCCTTTGCTTCCAATTACGAATAGATGAAAGCAGTAGACGAAAAAGAAGAGAAGAAAAAGTTTGCTTTGAAAAAGCACTACTACTAATATAGGCTCGTTAAACCCATTAGAACAATCACGGCAGTTCCTGGCACGTGCGTATTACAGTACAGCCCTCTAAGGACGTCTTTAAAAAAAATGGCCTTTATTTCGCGTCATTATTTAGTAATTTATCAAGGGGACCTGTCAGGTGTGTGTATCACATTCGATATTCATTTCCATCAAGCGGGATATTTTGCATTTTTCATTCGCTTTGGCTTCTCTTTTCAGCCTTCGTTCTGTTAATTAAATTAATGAAATTAATATTTGCATAATTCCTGTCATCGTGGTTATTATTAGATTTGATTTGATTTTGAAAACTTGTCACGTCTCACATCATCCCCAATTCCATGAGGTCATTACGGCGTCGAATGGCCGTGAATACCATGCATCAATCTATTCACTCATTCATCCGGTCATCCATCTATTTATAGAAGTAGATGGATGAAATTATTTATCCAGTCATTCATCTATTTACAGAAGTAGTTGGATGAAATTCATCCAGTCATCCTTCTATTTATGGAAGTAGATGGATGAAATTCATTCAGTCATCCATGTGCTTATAGAGATAGATGGATGAATTTATTCATCCAATCATCCATCTATTTATAGAAATAAATGGATGAAATTATCCATCCAATCATCCATCTATTTATAGAAGTAGATGGATGAAATTATTCATCGAGTCATCCATCTATTTATAGAAGTAGATGGATGAAATGATTTATCTAATCAAACCTCTGTTTATAGAAATATGTGGATGAAATTGTCCATCCAATCATCCATCTATTCATACAAGTAGCTGAATGAAATTGTTCATCCAATCATCCATCTATTTAAAGCAACAGATGGATGAAATGACCTTGGCATTTAAATTTTGTTTCCATAATTCATTCATATTCGTCCAATCATTCATCTGCTTATACAGATAGATGGATGAAATTATTCATCCACTCATCCATCTATTTACAGAATAGGTGGATGAAGTTACCTTGCCATTCAAATTTTGTTTCCATTCATTCTCAAGGTCATTTTTCATCGTCAGGGCTTAATTTTGTACTTGAGTGCTTCTTAGGGGTTGAATAATATTCTGTTAGAGCATTTATTTGGTGTTCTGCAGGGTGAACATCTCTTCCTTCCGGATTTCCTTGGGGTATAAAGAAATCAACTATTCTGGAAATAATTGATTACGGATATTTTGAAGGGGAATCACTACAGTTTTACGGATATTTTGATGGAGAATCACTACAGTTTTACGGATATTTTGAAGGAGAATCATTATAGTCTGACGGATATTTGAAGGAGAATCATTACAGTTTTACGGATATTTTGAACAAGAATCATTACGGTTTTACGGATATTTTGAAGGAGAATCATTACAGTTTGACGGATATTTTGAAGGACTTACGGATATTTTGAGGGAGAATCATTGCAGTTTGATGGATATTTTGAAGGAGAATCATTACAGTTTTACGGATATTTTGAAGGAGAATCATTACAGTTTGACGGATATTTTGAAGGAGAATCATTACAGTTTGACGGATATTTTGAAGGAGAGTCACTACAGTTTTAAGGATATTTTGAACGAGACTCATTACAGCTTTACGGATATTTTGAAGGAGAATCATTACAGCTTTACGGATATTTTGAAGGAGAACCATTACAGTTTCCAGTTTTCAGAATTTCGTCAAATTGATTTTCCGTTTCATTTTCTGCCTTCCATTTTCACTATTTTGACCTAATCGCAGTTTAAACAGATGGTCCTATATCCATCTATTGACATGCGCGTATATTAGTATATTAAGTGTTTCTACTATACTTCCTTTTTGTTCCTGACGATTTTTTTTTTTCATTTCTAAACTAAATGTAAAAAAAAAAGTAAAAAATACGCCGAAGTCTCTTCGGTGCAATCGAGTTTTCTGTACAGCCTATAATCCTGTATAAAACTCTCAGCCACGCCCCATGAAACTCTCAGCCGCGGCCCATAAAACTTTCAGCCACTGCCCACTGGTGGCCTGTGTTGTGGGCGCCTATAGTGGTGCCAGAGGCAAGATCATGGCTAGCTTTAACCTTAAATAAAATAAAAACAACTGAGGCTAGAGGGGGCTGCAATTTGGTATGTTTGATGAATGGAGGGTGGATGATCAACATACCAATTTGCAGCCCTCTAGCGTAAGTAGTTTTTAAGATCTGAGGACGGACAGAAAAAAGTGCAGACGGACAGACAAAGCCGGCGCAATAGTTTCCTTCTACAGAAAACTGAAAAGGGTCTAAAATAATCAAAATGCTGAAAAGAACGCGTTGTTTCATTAGGAGCTACGCACCATCTGCGTCAGGGCGCAAATGCGTCAATGAAGAAGGATCGCCTTCGCTGCGTTTTGTAGGGAGCAAGTGTGAGTACAGGAAGTGTTGATTTGCGTTCCCGAGTGTGGTGCTTGAACCTCACACAATTGAAGTGGCTCGCGTCATCTTAGGGGTACTTTGGTTCGGTCCAGTTTAGGTGGGTGACTGAGGAGGGAGGACGTTGCTTTGTTTTCACCAAAAAAAAAAAAAATCTTTCTCCCTCTTTTCACTGTCTTTCTCCCTTCTTTTCACTGTCTTTCTCCTTCTTTTCACTGTCTATCTCCCTCTTTTCACAGTCTTTCTCCTTTTCACAGTCTTTCTCCCTCTTTTCACAGTCTTTCTCCTTTTCACAGTCTTTCTCCCTCTTTTCACAGTCTTTCTCCTTTTCACAGTCTTTCTCCTCTTTTCACAGTCTTTCTCCTTTTCACAGTCTTTCTCCTCTTCACAGTCTTTCTCCCCCTTTTCACAGTCTTTCTCACTCTTTTCACAGTCTTTCTCCATCTTTTCACAGTCTTTCTCCTTCTTTTCACAGTCTTTCTCCATCTTTTCACAGTCTTTCTCCATCTTTTCACAGCCTTTCTCCATCTTTTCACAGTCTTTCTCCATCTTTTCACAGCCTTTCTCCATCTTTTCACAGTCTTTCTCCATCTTTGTCTTCCTCCTTATTCTCACTGTCTTTCTCCCACTTTTCACAGTCTCTCCCTCTTTTCACTGTGTTTAGCACTGAATGGCTGAAAGTGCCCGGGTGCTTGTACTAACGATGTGAGTCTCATAAAATCACGCACTGAAGTCTTCATGGCTGGACCATCACTCCTGAAGCCTGTATTTCAATGGCGAAAATTGTCTACAAACTCCACTCCGATGGACCATTATCCTAACTGCACGATGGACTGTGGTTATGACAGTTTTCATTATGATTATAAAAGGGATTCCTACTATAGAGGTTTATTTTGATAAGCCATCGTTCGTGGGACTTTCCTCGTCTTGAAGCTTCAAGTGGAATGGACATTGACTCAAGTTGTTTTCCGTTTAGCTGGGAAAGCTGTGTCAAAAGGCTTTAGCTTTATATAAGCAGTCATACAAGCTCCTTCCTTTTGCTAAAAAAAGGCTTATCTTAAAGCTGTAACTGTAATAAGCCAATAACTCCAAACTCCTTCCTTTTAGCGAGAAAAGCCATGTCTGCTAAAAGTTTTGGGTTGATAGACCATCGTTCCAACTTGAATCCTTTATTGGGAAGGGTTATAGGGCGTAATACAAGCTTCCTTCCTTTTGTGGGGGAGAGAGATACGTCTTCGAACTTTACTTTAAGAAACCATTATTCCAGTTCATTGCTCTTGGTGGTGAAAGGCATGTCTTAGAGTATGTCTCAGTGCTTCAGTTATATTGTCCACCGTTTCATCATCATTCTTTTGACGATAGGAGAGCCATGTCTTAAATTATTTCTTAGAGTTCCAGTTTTATTGCCCATCGTTCCGTCGTCATTCTTTTGATAAGGGAGCCATGTCTTAAATTATTTATTAGCTTTAGTTTTATAGCCCATCATTCCATCGTCATTCTTTTGATAGGGGAGCCATGTCTTAAATTATTTCTTAGCTTCAGTTTTATAGCCCATCATTCCATCGTCATTCTTTTGATAGGAGAGCCATGTCTTAAATTATTTTTCTTAGGTTCAGTTTTATAGCCCATCATTCCATCGTCATTCTTTTGATAGGCGAGACATGTCTTAAATTATATCTTAGAGTTCCAGTTTTATTGCCCATCGTTCCATTATCATTCTTTTGATAGGAGAGCCATGTCTTAAATTATTTCTCAGGGTTTCAGTTTTATAGCTCGTCATTCCATCATCATTCTTTTGTTAGAAGAACCATGTCTTAAATGCTTTCGTTTTATAAACCTACATTCCAGCTAATTGCATTGTGAGGGTGAGAGCTATGTCATAAAGCTTTGAGCGTAGTGGACAACCATTCTAGCCTCCTTCCATTATGACATGGAAAAGTATGTCCCAAACCGTTACTATGATTATTCATTGTATACTTCGTGTAAACACATGTCTGTTTACAGTACTGACTGGCACGCGCGCGGATATCACATCAAACACATTTTTCTGCTGTGATTCAAATATCTCCTCCTGCACTTGGAACGGAATGCTCTTACTTTGAAAGGAACAAAACAATGCATTTTCTATTATGCATACCGTTTCTCTCTCTCTCTCTCTCTCTCTCTCTCTCTCTCTCTCTCTCTCTCTCTCTCTCTCTCTTTTGTTTAAAGCTTTTACAATTGACAACAATGACACCGAACGTGAAATGCAACCCCCTTTTCTCTGGTTTATCCTTCTTCCTCGTTCCATGAGCATAAGTAAATCTAAGCAAAACGAAAGAGGGAGAGGTGGTAGGCCGAGGATGGGGATGGAAGATGATAGAGAAGAATAGAGGTAGCACAGAGGAGGCAGGATGAGGGAGAAGAGAAATAAGAAGAGGAGGCGAATGACAGACTGACATTCAGTGTCACAAGAACATGAAGAGGAATAATTGGTTGACTGATTGATCTGTTTGTGTTTTCTGCTTGGCAAGAAGGAGGAGGGGCAGAAAATAAGGAGGAATGGGAAGAAGAGAAGTAGGAGGAGGAAGAAGAGAAGTAGGAGGAGGAGGAAGAAGAGAGTAGGAGGAGGAGGAGGAGGAAGAAGAGAATTAGGAGGTGTAGAGGAGGAAGAAAAGTAGGAGGAGCAGGAGGAGGAAGAAGAGAAGCATGAGAAGGAGGAGGAGGAGGAGGAAGAAGAAGAGAAGCAGGAGGTGTAGGAGGAGGAAGAAGAGAAGTAGGAGGTGTAGAGGAGGAAGAGAAGTAGGAGGAGGAAGAAGAGAATTAGGAGGTGTAGAGGAGGAAGAAAAGTAGGAGGAGCAGGAGGAGGAAGAAGAGAAGTAGGAGGTGTAGAGGAGGAAGAAAAGTAGGAGGAGCAGGAGGAGGAAGAAGAGAAGTATGAGAAGGAGGAGGAGGAGGAGGAAGAAGAAGAGAAGCAGGAGGTGTAGGAGGAGGAAGAAGAGAATTAGGAGGTGTAGAGGAGGAAGAGAAGTAGGAGGAGGAAGAAGAGAATTAGGAGGTGTAGAGGAGGAAGAAAAGTAGGAGGAGCAGGAGGAGGAAGAAGAAAAGTAGGAGGAGCAGGAGGAGGAAGAAGAGAAGTAGGAGGAGTAGGAGGAGGAAGAAGAGGAGGAGGAGGAGGAGGACCCCAAAAGCCTATGACGGCCCGAGAGAAAAACACTCGTTCACTCGAGGACAAACAAACGCCGCGTTCAGGCGGGGACCGTCAACATAGAAAACTGTCAGAGCAGAATCTCAAATAGAGCGAACCGAGGCTTGTGCCTGGATTGTGCTCGCGAAAGCAAAACAATAAAAGGAAAGAGAAAAATGTCACACAAACACGATGAAAGGGACTTGCTTGGTAACAGCAGAGGCCAGGTAGAGAGAGAGAGAGAGAGAGAGAGAGAGAGAGAGAGAGAGAGAGAGAGAGAGAGAGAGCACTTCGAGAATTCACTGCATAATTTGGCCACAGTACGCCTTTGTATTCAGGGACTCATATGCGTGCATGTCAACTCAGAAGCGTATATACGCAAACATTATACATTTGCCTTTATTTATACATCCACCACGTTCCATACCTTCGTGATTCAGTTATACATACATACATACATAATACATACATATATGTATATATGTATATATACATATATATATTATATATATATATTATATATATATATATATATATATATATATATATATATATATATATATATATATATATATATATATATATATATATATATATATATAATATATTTATATATATATATATATATATATATATATATATATATAATCCCTGTCTTTTTCTTCATGGAAGGGTTGAATATTTTCTACCTTGATAAATCTTTTTGAGAAGAGGTTTCTTGCCCCTTTCCCTTCTCCTCCTAGGTTGCTACCCACCACAGTCTACTAAACCCCAGGTGTAACTCACCTTGAATAAACAAGGGCACAATGGACCCTTCATAAAAAAAAAACTGTTCAAATCGCTGAGGCATAGGCTACATGTTTTTGTGTATAAACACACACACAATTCGTCTTTGCAAAATCAGCTGATGTTTGTGACGCAGCCTATTGTTGCTGTGTACTGCTCACGTTTGCTAGGTCCGTGGGCCCAAAAAGTGGGGCTTCACCTCTAAGAATTGAATCGGATATAGAATTTAGGCCAAAGGCCAAGCACTGGGACCTATGAGGTCATTCAGCGCTGAAACGGAAATTGACAGTCAAAGGTTTGAAATGTGTAACAGGAGGAAAACCTCGCAGTTGCACCATGAATCAATTGTTAGGATAGAGTGGAAAGTCAGATGGAAGAAAGAGAATATGAACGGAGGTACTGTAAAAGGAACGAAAGGGGTTGCAGCTAGGGGCCGAAGGCACGTTGCAAAGAACCTTAAGTAATGCCTACAGCGCACTGCATGAGGTGTACTGACGGCACTACGCCTCTAGAGGGCTTCACCTCTAAGGAACCGAAAGTACTTGCCTTCCATGGATGAAGGTTTGCAAATCAGAAGGAGAACGTCAGCAACAAAAGATTTCCGGAGCTGGAATTCCCTGCCACTGACATGTGCGTTGAAAGGATTACTGAATCCAACACCGTAAATGTGAGAAGTGTTCCTCTGGCGGGTGTTATGAGTCTAATTATGAAAAGGACGGACAATATTCCACTGTTTAATGGCACACCGACCGAAATAATACTCTCAGAAAAGAGGCAGCGACGCCACACTACCGAGGGAAGGCTAAACATTAAGAGAGAATTCGAGTGTCACCGGCCAGACGATTTTCTCTGGTTTTGGACCTATGGGAAAAGGAACAATTGCAGAGCAATCAGAGCACTTGAAGAAATTGAATCAAGGATGGATTAGCATAAATCAAAGCTTTTATAAGCATAGATTAAAGCTTTTATGAGTCTGGTTAAGCGAAGAATTTGTCCTCACACCCTTAATCTTCCAAACAGCTCTCTGAGGACTGTCGTGCAATTGGAACCTCAGAAAGTTCAAGCGAAGATGCAATGCGTTGTTACCCTAAAGCACCCCTTGTATTTGATGATTTACTGACATTTTTATATGTTTATTTATTAATTTGTTAATTTTTGTCTAAAATCTGAATTCTTCTCTCTATATTTCCTATTACCTCTGTTCCTTCTTTCAAATGAACACCTTAATATTCTTTGGAAGCTTGAATGTCAAGACGATGGCCGCTTTGGTGGGTTCACCTCCTGAATAATAATAATAATAATAATAATAATAATAATAATAATAATAATAATAATAATAATAATAATAATAATAATAATAGTTTATTTCATATACGCTATCCCTCCGAGATAAGTGGAAAATCCCTTCATGTTTTCATCGGTGTTTTTTATCAGTTGAATTAAATAAAGTAATCAATTTGCCGATACCCATAGATTGTTTGGGCATAGAAAGGTCAAGCTTCCGTTGCATTGTTTTATATATATATATATATAAAAATCTTTGAGCGATTGCGGTTCGGTTTCCACATTCGCGTATCCGAAGCGTAATCCGGATTTAATATTGAAACATAACCATTTTTTTTTTATAGAATTGTTATGCGTTTTCGCGTTGAAAAATATGCATGCAGAATTAACGTTTGTGCAACGCATATTGCTAGGCCTACTGGAACGATAATAACGAGAGTATTTTTTTCCGCGGAAATATGTTTTCGAATGTTTTTTCCGTCGTTTAGGAGTTTGAAGGGGGAGTTGCGCGTCGGGAGAATGCAGAAATGTTTGTTGACATAAAATGAGTATTCCGGGAGATGGGAGTTTGGAAGTGTTATCGGAAGGGGCGGAAAAATAGTCCCAGGAATGAAGTCTCTGGCAGAGTGAGTGAGTTTGATTTTCTATTATTAATGATATATGATGATAATTTTAGTGATGTTTGAGTTCGCGTATATTCATAAACCGTGGTAGATCATATAAATGTGTGTATATATATATATATATATATATTTATTTATATATATATATATATATATATATATATATATATATATATATATATATATATATATATATATATATATATATATATATATATATATATATATATATGACATTATAAATCTGTATACACTAGAACTGGAATGTATATATATATATATATATATATATATATATATATATATATATATATATATATATATATATATATATATATATATATATATATATATATATAATATATAATATAAAATGTAGAATCTGCTGGTTACTTTTTACCAGATACATATGTGTAATTGTAATAGCCACAATGCCATCTTAACTATATATATATATTTGTGTGTGTATATCTATCTATTCTATCCATTTATCTATCTATCTACCCCTCATGAATGCTCCCTCACTCAGGAACTGTGGAGCTTAACGCCGAGACGATGCTCCGAAGCCGAATGTGCTATTGAATATCACCGAACAGCGAGCCAGCCGTCACATTGCATTGCACCTCCAACGCTGCAATATCGCTTTTCGTATTTCGCGCGTCCTTGTGGTTTTCCCCTCAAAAATAGACCCTTGGAAAAATAGACCCTCTGGCTCCTTTCCCCTCTCCCTCATTCACCTCCCTCCTTCCCTCCCTCCCACAGCCCAAGAAGGATTCCAGGCTTGGTCCGACAATTCACCTTTAAATTCCCAACTGGGTTATTTCCTTTTTTGGCCTCCTCTCGTAACCTCCGCCATTTTTTTTTTTTTTTTTCCCCCCAACTCTCAAATTTCACTTGCACAAAAACACTTAATTTCCCTTCTGAGTCGCTTGTCATATACACCCCCGCCCACCAAGATTCCTCCGGCCACACCACACTCCTCTGTATACAAACACCCCCTCCCCTCCCCCGCCCCACCTCTCCAGTCTTCCAGGCACAGAGATCCTTCCTCCTACCTCCTGGAAGCCGCTTTGCAAAGCAGCATTGCCGCCCCAGGGGTGGGGTGGATGGGTGTGGGTGGTGGAGAGGGAGGAGAGGAGAGAGAGAGAGAGAGAGAGAGAGAGAGAGAGAGAGAGAGAGAGAGAGAAGGCTTCCGGACCCGTTCCTTCAGTAAGAGGCTGTGCGAAAAATCATTTCCTCTCACCCTATAGGAATCCTTCTCCCTTCCTCACGTTCCTACTCCTTTCTATTCCAACTCCTCCTTCTCCTCTTATTCCTCCTCCTCCTCTCTTCTTCCAGTTCCTCCCTCCTCCACTTCTCCTCTTCCACCCATCGTCTCCATTTTATCCATCTCATTCCAAAACCCTCCGTTTTATCGAATGCAATTACATGAAATAACAAATAAAATCAGTAGGTGGAGGTCCCTACTATTTTATTTTATTTTTTTAAAGTGGAAATAAAACCAAAACATTTCTGCTACTAATGCTATTTTGGAATAAATGGTCCCTAAAAAAAATAAATAAATAAAGAAAAACTTTCCGAGACCAGGGAACGAAACCTCTAACTATTTTTTCGTTCTGAATAATGATTTATGTTTTTTTTTTTTTTTTTTTTTTTAGCAAAATATTATTATGCAGCGCTGTGCTGGGAGACGGAATAAACTTTAGGGCTCCCCCCCCCCAAACAGCATACGTCATTAAAAAAATCATATAATGGTAGATTTTAAAAAATCATATAATGGTAGATTTTAAACATAATACATATAACGATAGATTTTTAAAAAATCATATAATGGTAGATTTTTAGAAAATCATTTAATGGTTGATTTGGAGAAAATTCATATAATGTTTGATTTAAAGAAAAATTATATAATGATAGGTTTAAAGAAAAATTATATAATGGTAGATTTTTAGGAAATCATATAATGGTAGGTTTTGAAAAAATTATATGATGGTAGATTTTAAACAAATTATATAGTGGTAGATTTAAAGAAAAATCATATAATGGTAGATTTAAAGAAAAATCATATAATTGTAGATTTAAAGAAAAATTATATAATGGTAAATATAAAAAATCATATAATAGTTTATTTTTTTTAAAATTATGTAATGGTAGATTAAAAAAAAACTATGTAATGGTAGATTTAAAGAAAAACCATATAGTGATAGATTTTTAAAAAATCATGTAATGGTAGATTTAAAACGAATCGTGAGAAGGGTCTTATAGTAATTATATATATATATATATATATATATATATATATATATATATATATATATATATATATATATATATATATATATATATATATATATATATATATATATATATATATATATATATATATATATATATATATATATATATATATATATATATATATATATATATATATATATATATATATATATATACATATATATACACATTAGAAGTTCACGGACG
>NC_089756.1:32713761-32718761 GCF_040412425.1 Macrobrachium rosenbergii | reverse complement strand
TAGACATTCCGAGACAATTAAAGGACAATATAACACACCCTTTCGTGGCGACGCGGCGGCGGCGGCGGTGGTGGTTGGATATGTACGAGGCCGCACACGCGCGTGTATACATGCATTCACGCACACGGACATACACACACACACACACACACACACAAATACACGAGCGCGCACCTGCGTTGGACCCAGATGGAATTTGTTCTTTGAAATAAGACCCCACGACGCGGCTTTGTCACGTGTCTGCCAAGAGATGGCGCCACCGCCCACCTTGACACTTTTGGGCTGGGTCAAAGTTGACCTCCCCCAACACCCCCCCCCCATCTCTCTCTCTCTCTCTCTCTCTCTCTCTCTCTCTCTCTCTCTCTCTCTCTCTCTCTCTCTTACCCCGAGCCGTTATGTTCTCAGCGTTTATATTCTTGTTTATTTTATTTTTATTTTTACTGTTATTCTCTCTCTCTCTCTCTCTCTCTCTCTCTCTCTCTCTCTCTCTCTCTCTCTCTCTCTCTCAGAGCCGTTATATTCTCAGTGTTTATACTTGTTCATTTTATTTTTGGTTTTACTGTTATCCTCTCCCTCTCTCTCTTTCTTACCCAGAGCCTTTATTTTCTTACCGTTTACACTTGTTTATTTTTTTTATTTTTATTGTTATATTCTCTCTCTCTCTCTCTCTCTCTCTCTCTCTCTCTCTCTCTCTCTCTCTTACCCAGAGCCGTTATGTTCTCAACGTTTATACGTGTTCATTTTATTTTTATTTTTACGCTCTCTCTCTCTCTCTCTCTCTCTCTCTCTCTCTCTCTCTCTCTCTCTCTCTCTCTCTTGCTTGGGCACACAAATCGATCACCTCGTAAATCCTTCTGGCTCAATCGCCCGCAGACAGGACCAATCGCTCTCAATGACAAACAGATCGGTTTTATTGACAAACAAATCCAATGAGAGATGATGATGATGATTGTCACGCTGATGATGATGATGATGATGATGATGATAATGATGACTCCTCTCTATCGGTGGGAAGTATTGAGCAAGATGTTTGTCAGCGGGGGCTAATTGACGTTGATGACGCTCGAATTAATTGTTTATGTCGATGCAATTCGCATTTATACTTGTCGATGATTCGCTAATGGCTGCTGGCATTCGTTTGGGTGGCGTTTCTTCCAGCACATGGGCGTGGGGGCGGGTGAGGGGCGTTCAGTGTCCTTGTGGCTTCGTATTTATCTACGATGATGATGTTATTGGAATGCGTTTATTATTATTATTATTATTATTATTATTATTATTATTATTATTATTATTATTATTATTATTATTATTATTATTATTATTATGATACCCAGAGCTTGAAGGATGTACAGTATACAAATTCTAACATATCAGAATAGGAAAGTTATTATTATTATTATTATTATTATTATTATTATTATTATTATTATGAGCTTGAAATCTCTGAATAAATTCTAATATATCAGCACAGCAATGATTTTATTATTATTATTATTATTATTATTATTATTATTATTATTATTATTATTATTATTATTATATGCATAATAAACATATTAAAAACATACATGTATGTATATGTATATATATATATATATATATATATATATATATATATATATTATAATGTATATTATATATATATATATATATATATATATATATATAAAAAAATAATCAATATACATATATATACATATATAATATAAAAAAATATATATGTATATATATATATATATATATATATATATATATAAACACACACATACAAACCTACACTCATGCATACATAGTATGTTTGGATTTATGCGTATTTCATAACCAATCATGACACGATCCCGGAATTCCTGTATCATTTGCAAAACAGTGGTGCTGGCCACGAATTTATTCATTTCATTTCCATGGCGGTGCGGGGTACTTTGAATTAAATAATAAATGCTGGTGAAACCTCCCTATTAAATTCTAGTACCTTTCCTTTTGCAATAGATGATAAAAACAGTTTAAATAGAATGATAGAATGTGTTTATATATATATATATATATATATATATATATATATATATATATATATATATATATATATATATATATATATATATATATATATTCAGTTAAAGGTAAATAAAGGTATTTTTAGCATTATTCTCATCCAGAAATAACATTCATTAGCTTACTAAGAAAGTGCCTGCGAAGTAGAATTATTGATCGTAAGTTACTTTGGCGTCACAGCTGCTCACCTTAATAAGATGTCTGCAAAAACGGGAACAAGAAAGCGAAAGATTACCAACGAGTGATGAAAGATAATGAAACGTAAATGAAGAATATCATTATAAAATTCAATTTTAATGTTTTACTAAAATTGACTTAATAATAATAATAATAATAATAATAATAATAATAATTATTATTATTATTATTATTTCTAAATATATAATATCACCACATATTCTGATCCATTTCGTCAATATTTATTTTTAATCTTTTAATATATATATATATATATATATATATATATATATATATATATATATATATATATATATACATATATACATATATATATGTATGTATATATATATATATATATATATATATATATATATATATATATATATATATATATATATATATATATATATATATATATATATATATATATATATATATATATATATATATATATATTTATATATATATATGCATATATATATTTATATATATATGTATATATATATACACACCGTATATACATATATATACACATATATATGTGTGTGTATTGTAAATAATGAATAATTCTTAACAGCACAACAAACAAAAATATATTTCATTACGATAAACCCAAAACAGTTTTCTGTACAGCCGCTACAGCTTATGATCAAGGCCACCAAAAACAGGTCTATCCTTCGGTGGTCTCGGTATTATTCTGTATGAGCCGCGGCCCATGAAACTTTAACCACGGCCCGGTGGCGGCCTATCCTATAATTATGGTTGCCAAAAGCACGATTATGGCTAACTTTAACCTTAAATAAAATAAAAACTACTGAGGCTAGAGGGCTGCAATTTGGTATGTTTGATGATTGGAGGGTGGATGATCAACATACCGATTTGCAGCCCTCTAGCCTCGGTAGGTTTTAAGATCTGAGGGCGGACAGAATAAACTGCGGACGGACAGACAAAGCTGGCACAATAGTTTTCTTTTACAGAAAACTAAAAAGGGACACGAATCCACGTCTCCGTATACAGTAAACAACAGGTCCGCTTTTAAATGTGATATTTCAGCCATATTTGCCCCTGAAAAGACGCGAACGGAATTTAAATATTTTGTCTCTCTCTCTCTCTCTCTCTCTCTCCGTCTGCTGTTTATTCTTTCATGTTGATTTCCCCTGGAAAAGAGCATCTTGTCTTCACACGCCGCGATACAAACACACACACACACACAAACATAAGCACCCAACATGCCGGCATCCTAACCCCCCCCCCACCCCCGCCACTTATCCAGCATCTCAGGCAGTCAGAGGACAGATGGGGTGAAGAGAGAGAGAGAGAGAGAGAGAGAGAGAGAGAGAGAGAGAGAGAGAGAGAGAGAGAGAGTAAGGGGCCGGCTTTAGGACCGATGGAATGAAGAAGAGAGAGAGAGAGAGAGAGAGAGAGAGAGAGAGAGAGAGTGGAGAGAGAGAGAGAGGAGAGATAGACAGCCAAAGGGCAGGTGGAGAGAGAGAGAGAGAGAGAGAGAGCAGCCAGAGGGCAGACGAGAGAGAAGAGGTGAGAGAGAAGAGAGAGAGAGAGAGAGAGAGAGAGAGAGAGAGAGAGAAAAGGAAGGGCTTTTAGAGGTTATTTCATATTCTCATTCCGGTTTTTCTGCTTTAATTCCTTTTCATCTTGTTGTCTCTTATTCCAGGGTCTTTTCCCGGTTCTCTTTCGCTTTTGAGGCGAATATGCTTTGGTCTTCTTATGCTTCTCACATTTTTTATTTTTATTATTTCTATTTATTTAAATTAAAAATTTTTCCCCACCTCTTATTTAATAAAAATATGTCGTAAGAAGTCTGGCTCTTCTTGCCTTACGAAATTTTTTTTATTTTTTTTTTATTCTTCTTCGCTTCTAGCCCGGGCTGGAAAAGGGTATCAGGTTGCCCGCTCCTTCGGTCTTGTGAACAGAATGTGTGTATTTTTATATTGATTTTTTTTCGATTTAGATCTGCTTATATAATGTTTCTTATCAGTTTCCTAATGAATTATTTATTATCGATTTCTTAATGTTGTTTTTTCCTATGAATTCTTTATTATCGATTTTTAAAATATTTTTTCATCAATATCTTTGTGTATTTTTTCTTGTCAGTTTCCCTATGTATTGTTTAATACTTATTTCCACTTTCCTTTCTTCATTTCTGGATCATATTTTTTATTATCGGTTTCTAATTATATTGTATTTTACAATTTCCTTATTTATTGTTCCTTGTCAGCTTCCCTGTGTATTGTTTAATACTTATTTCCACTTTTCTTTCTTCATTTCTGGATTATATTGTTAATTATAGTTTTTAATATATTTTTACATCAATTTCTTTATATTTTTATATTATATATATATATATATATATATATATATATATATATATATATATATATATATATATATATATATATACACACACACACATACACACGTATAGTATATTATATATATAAAGCTGCCCCGTCTTTTGCATTATATATTACACCTCCTGCCATCGCACTCTGGAACGATCGTTCCATCTCATGTTATTCCATCCATCTCACTGGAAGCTGTTCCTTTCCAGGCGTTCCGTTTATGTTCCAGAGATTACATTCTTTGTCTCTGGCAGAGTTATTTCCTCCCCTCTGCCTCTTTAGCTTCCTTTTTATTGTTCTGAGTTCTCCTGCCGTTTCTCTCTTCGGTTCTCTTTTGTTATTCTTGGTTCTACCTTTTTCGGTCTACTTTTTTTGGTTCTACTTTTTTTGGTTCTACCTTTCTCGGTTCTA
>NC_089756.1:32701261-32706261 GCF_040412425.1 Macrobrachium rosenbergii | reverse complement strand
AAAGGGAAATACAGAAAGACATTAAAAAAGGGAACAAAATTAATAAATTAAGAAATAGATAAAAATGTATTGAAATGCAAGGAGAATAGGATTAGGGTTAGCAGTGAATGGCATCTTCGCTTGAACTTCTGAACGTGGAATCCTTTAAAATATTCCAAAGATAAAGGTACTGAATGAAAAATGGGACTGGCTAAAGCCAGTTTTTTTTTTTTTTTAATACAATAGGTGAATAAAGCTCCTTCAGTTAGTGGATAAACTTAAACTTGCGCGGGATAGAATAAAGCCAGTTGCGAGAGTATTCAGAGTAGGGTACTCGTCTAGAAGTCAGGGCAGGGGAGGAAATTTCAAGTGCATTAGAAAAGAGAGGGTTAGACCCATCTGCTGGTGTTGTGTAGTAAAATTAATAAATGAAAATAAAAACGCATTAAAGCAAAGTTAGTCTGACATACATCAATCAACAAGAACTTACACACAACGTACAAAAATCGCAAGATTTTACACCAAAATATACCCCTTAGGGTGGTAGCGCCGTCAGTGCACCTCATGCGGTGCACTGTAGGCATTACTTAAGGTTCTTTGCAGCGTCCCTTCGGCCCCTAGCTGCAACCACGTTCATTCCTTTTACTGTACCTCCGTTCATGTTCTCTTTCTTCCATATTCTTGTCCAACCTCTCCTAACAATTGACTCACCCACACATACATACACATATACAGGAACGCGCGCGCATGCGCAATCTCATTCTCATAGGAATGTGAATAAACACTCAAGCCTTCGAGTGTATACTCACACACAGACACTGTCATTCAAAGCAAATGAGCTTTTTCCTGTTCCCAGACTTGAATAAATTCACATAAGAGGGAAAGGATCCCCCATTCTTTCCCATCAGGGAACGAATTATCTGGAAAATACTTCAGGAAATATCAATCTGAAAAGAGAGAGAGAGAGAGAGAGAGAGAGAGAGAGAGAGAGAGAGAGAGAATAGAGATAGGAATGTGAATAAACACTAAACAGAAACTGATAGGGTGTGAAACTGTAATGTGAGAGAGAAAGAGAGAGAGAGAGAGAGAGAGACAGAGACAGAAGAGAGAGAGAGAGAGAGAGAGAGAGAATAGATACGCTTGAGGTAAACAGAAATTGATAAGGTGTAAAACTGTAATGTGAATCTGAGAGAGAGAGAGAGAGAGAGAGAGAGAGAGAGAGAGAGAGAGAGAAATCAAATCTAACACCACTCAGAATCATATATATAAATGTGAGAAGAGAGATAGAGAGAGAGAGAAAGAGTAGAGAGAGAGAGAGAGAGAGAGAGAGAGAGGGAATAAAATCTCACGGTGCTAAAGAATTAAATATATACATGTACAAGAAATATGTCATTGAAATCTAAAAGAGAGAGAGAGAGAGAGAGAGAGAGAGAGAGAGAGAGAGAGAGAGAGAGAGAGAGAGAGAGCGTAGGCCAGTCAAATCTAACAGTGCTAAAGAATTAAATATATACATGTACAAGAAATATGTCATTGAAATCTAAAAGAGAGAGAGAGAGAGAGAGAGAGAGAGAGAGAGAGAGAGAGTAGGCCAGTCAAATCTAACAGTGCTAAAGAATTAAATATATACACGTACAAGAAATGTTTTATTGAAATCTAAAAGAGAGAGAGAGAGAGAGTGAGTTCTAAAAAAAGAAGACTCGAAATTGAATCAAGAACTGCCGCCCTAACAAGGCGTTTCCTGGAATCGAACGTTTTCTCTGCCACCCAACGTTTATCTGGATTTCGCTTCGGGGGTACTAACCGCCGTCCCCAGTCCCCGCCCCCTTCACCACCCCCAACCCCCAGTTTCGTCGGCAGATTTTGTAAAATTCTATTCTCTCTCTCTTTCTCTGTCTGTCTGTCTGTCTCTTTTTCTCTCTCTCTCACATTTGTATGTGATTCTTTAGTGTTGTTAGATATGATTTCCTTTCTCTCTCTCTCTCTCTCTCTCTCTCTCTCTCTCTCTCTCTCTCTCTTAAATTTCATTGACATCTTTCTCATACACTCACATATTAGAATTCTAAATACTGGGATTTGTTTCTCTCTCTCTCTCTCTCTCTCTCTCTCTCTCTCTCTCTCTCTCTCTCTCTCTCTCTCTATCAGTCAATATGTGTAAGATTTCAATATCTTTCGTCCTATCATATAGTTATATATTCGACTGTTGAGCACTGTTAGATTTTATTGGCCATCTCTCTCTCTCTCTCTCTCTCTCTCTCTCTCTCTCTCTCTCTCTCTCTCTCTCTCTCTCTCTCTCTGCTCCCATTTAAATATCCGTTTGAAAGGAAAGCGGGTCAGCCAATGGAAATCAGTCTTGGAAAAGAATGGGAGAAATCAATGGACCAAATAGTGAGAGAGAGAGAGAGAGAGAGAGAGAGAGAGAGAGAGAGAGAGAGAGTGTGTGTGTGTGTGTGTGTGTGTGTGTGTGTGTGTGTGTGTGTGCGCGCGCGTGCGCCTGATTGTGAGGTCTGAACCTTCATTTCACACAACAGACTTTCCTCTCGTTCCCAAATCCTAGCTGCGATTTTGAAAAAAAAAAAAATTAAAACAAGGAGAAAAATAAAAGGCAGTGGAGAGGCAGTAAAAATCAAAGTATTGTTTTAATAAAAAGTAGTGTTAATGAATTATTGATTATGTCAGGTATTATATAAATGATTATAAATAATTATGAATAATTGTATAAATAAATAATTATAAATAATTAATTTTGAATAATTATATATATAATTAATTCTATATAATTACATAAATTGTTATATAAATCGTTGTCATGACTGTAAATGCCACAATCTTCGCCACACATATGTTAGTATCTACTCTTAATGACACTGCTACTTACGACACTTGTATTAGTGTCTATTCTTAATGTCATTGCCACTTATGACACTTATGTTAGTAACTGTTCTTAATGGCACTGCTACTTGCTTCTTTCTTTAGACCTGCTGCTACTAAACTACAAGTGCTTCTTTCTTTAGACCTGCTGCTACTAAAACTACAAGTGCTTCTTTCTTTAGACCAGCTGCTACTAAAACTACAAGTGCTTCTTTCTTTAGACCAGCTGCTACTAAAACTACAAGTGCTTCTTTCTTTAGACCTGCTGCTACTAAACTACAAGTGCTTCTTTCTTTAGACCTGCTTCTACTAAAACTGCAAATGCTTCTTTTTTTAGACCTGCTGCTACCAAAACTTCAAGTTCCTCTTTCTTTAGACCTGCTGCTACTAAAACTACAAGTGTTTCTTTCTTTAGATCTGCTGCTACTAAAACTACAAGTCCTCCTTTCTTTAGACCTGCTACTACTAAAACTGCAAGTCCTCCTTTCTTTAGACCTGCTGCTACTAAAACTACAAGTGCTTCTTTCTTTAGACCTGCTGCTACTAAAACTACAAGTGCTTCTTTCTTTAGACCTGCTTTTACTAAAACTACAAGTCCTCCTCTCTTTAGACCTGCTGCTACTAAAACTACAAGTCCTCCTCTTTTTAGACCTGCTGCTACTAAAACTACAAGTGCTTCTTTCTTTAGACCTGCTGCTACTAAAACTACAAGTGCTTCTTTCTTTAGACCTGCTGCTACTAAAACTACAAGTGCTTCTTTCTTTAGACCTGCTGCTACTAAAACTACAAGTGCTTCTTTCTTTAGACCTGCTGCTAATAAAACTACAAGTGCTTCTTTCTTTAGACTTGCTGCTACTAAAACTACAAGTGCTTCTTTCTTTAGACCTGCTGCTACTAAAACTACAAGTGCTTCTTTCTTTAGACCTGCTGCTACTAAAACTACAAGTGCTTCTTTCTTTAGACCTGCTGCTACTAAAACTACAAGTATTTCTTTCTTTAGACCTGCTGCTACTAAAACTACAAGTGCTTCTTTCTTTAGACCTGCTTCTACTAAAACTACAAGTGCTTCTTTCTTTAGACCTGCTGCTACTAAAACTACAAGTGCTTCTTTCTTTAGACCTGCTGCTACTAAAACTACAAGTGCTTCTTTCTTTAGACCTGCTACTACTTAAACTACAAGTGCTTCTTTCTTTAGACCTGTTGCTACTAAAACTGCAAGTCCTCCTTTCTTTAGACCTGCTGCTACTAAAACTACAAGTCCTCCTTTCTTTAGACCTGCTGCTACTAAAACTACAAGTGCTTCCCTCTGTACAGTTAAACTAGTAACTACCAATGCTGCTTATACAGCCGACCCCCTTTTATTGTACTTTTTATTCGCCTCGCATTGAAATGAAGGCACCTACCATTCCCGGAGAGGGACACCAGATCCCTAAACCTCTGGCACCCTCTCCCATTAAAGGAGAGTGCCTCTGCCCTTTTTTTAAATTCTGCTTTTGATTTTCGAACGGGCGGAGGGAGGGCGGGAGGGCGGGGGCAATGCCCTTTTAGCTGCAGTGCACCGGACGTCCTCCTCCAATAGTTCTGGTTTGTGAGAAGACTTTTTTTTTTTTTTTAAAGGGCAATATTCGGATTTAATCCCGTTATGCGAAGGGCGTTTGATTCTAACCGGGGTTCAGGTTTCTAACCGGGGTTCAGGTTTCTTCCGTCGAAGGGAGACTTCGGAAAAATCCTGTTATTTTGAGGATTTCTCTTCGTATTTATTAGTTACGGTTTAATACGGAGTGTTGCTTCAGTTAATGCTTGTGTGTTTCTGAGGAAGCTTTGAAAAAGTTCTATTATTCTGAAGTTTCCTCTTGGGTGTTGATTATTTACATTTTGATATTAAGTGATTCTACCACTGATGACTGCTTTTAGTTTTCTGTAAAAGAAAACTATTGCGCCGGCTTTGTCTGTCCGTCCGCTCTTTATTCTGTCCGCACTTTTTTTCTGTCCGCCCTCACATCTTAAAAACTACCGAGGCTAGAGGGCTGCAAATTGTATGTTGATCATCCACCCCCCAGTCATCAAACATACCAAATTGCAACCTTCTAGCCGCAGTAGTTTTCATATAATTTAAGGTTAAAGCTAGCCATAATCGTGCGTCTGGCAACGAT
>NC_089756.1:32661261-32696261 GCF_040412425.1 Macrobrachium rosenbergii | reverse complement strand
CTTCCAATTTTCTTTTTTTCTCTGTCAGTTTTCTCTTCCAATTTTCTCTCAGTTTTCTGTCAGTTTTCTCTTCCCATTTTCTCTCAGTTTTCTCTGTTTTCTCTTCTAATTTTTTTCTCAGTTTTCTGTCAGTTTTCTCTTCCAATTTTCTCTCAGTTTTCTCTGTTTTCTCTTCTAATTTTCTCTCAGTTTTCTCTTCCAATTTTTCTCTGTTTTTTCTCTGTCAGTTTTCTCTTCCAATTTTCTCTCACTTTTCTCTGTCAGTTTTCTCTTCCAATTTTCTCTCAGTTTTCTCTGTCAGTTTTCTCTTCCAATTTTCTCTCAGTTTTCTTTGTCAGTTTTCTCTTCCCATTTTCTCTCAGTTTTCTCTTTTTCTCTTCTAATTTTCTCTCAGTTTTCTCTGTCAGTTTTCTCTTCCAATTTTCTCTCAGTTTTCTCTGTTTTCTCTTCTAATTTTCTCTCAGTTTTCTCTTCCAATTTTCTCTGTTTTCTCTGTCAGTTTTCTCTTCCAATTTTCTCTCAGTTTTCTCTGTCAGTTTTCTCTTCCAATTTTCTCTCAGTTTTCTCTGTCAGTTTTCTCTTCCCATTTTCTCTCAGTTTTCTCTGTTTTCTCTTCTAATTTTCTCTCAGTTTTCTCTGTCAGTTTTCTCTTCCAATTTTCTCTCAGTTTTCTCTGTTTTCTCTTCTAATTTTCTCTCAGTTTTCTCTTCCAATTTTCTCTCAGTTTTCTCTGTCAGTTTTCTCTTCCAATTTTCTCTCAGTTTTCTCTGTCAGTTTTCTCTTCCAATTTTCTCTCAGTTTTCTCTGTCAGTTTTCTCTTCCAATTTTCTCTCAGTTTTCTCTCAGTTTTCTCTTCCCATTTTCTCTCAGTTTTCTCTGTGTTCTCTTCTAATTTTCTCTCAGTTTTCTCTGTCAGTTTTCTCTTCCAATTTTCTCTCAGTTTTCTCTTCCAATTTTCTCTCAGTTTTCCAATTTTCTCTCAGTTTTCTCTGTCAGTTTTCTCTTCCAATTTTCTCTCAGTTTTCTCTCAGTTTTCTCTTCAATTTTCTCTCAGTTTTCTCTGTCAGTTTTCTCTTCCCATTTTCTCTCAGTTTTCTCTGTTTTCTCTTCTAATTTTCTCTCAGTTTTCTCTTCCAATTTTCTCTCAGTTTTCTCTGTCAGTTTTCTCTTCCAATTTTCTCTCAGTTTTCTCCTCCAATTTTCTCTCAGTTTTCTCTTCCAATTTTCTCTCAGTTTTCTCTGTCAGTTTTCTCTTCCAATTTTCTCTCAGTTTTCTCTTCCAATTTTCTCTCAGTTTTCTCTTCCAATTTTCTCTCAGTTTTCTCTGTCAGTTTACTCTTCCAATTTTCTCTCAGTTTTCTCTTCCATTTTCTCTCAGTCTTCTCTGTTTTCTCTTCTAATTTTCTCTCAGTTTTCTCTTCCAATTTTCTCTCAGTTTTCTCTCAGTTTTCTCTTCTAATTTTCTCTCAGTTTCCTCTTCCAATTTTCTCTCAGTTTTCTCTTCTAATTTTCTCTCTTCCAATTTTCTCTCAGTTTTCTCTTCCAATTTTCTCTCAGTTTTCTCCTCCAATTTTCTCTCAGTTTTCTCTATCAGTTTTCTCCTCCAATTTTCTCTCAGTTTTCTCTTCCAATTTTCTGTCACTTTTCTCTCTCAGCTGTCCCCCTCTTCCCTCCCCTCGAGGCCGAGAAAGGGGAGTCCCACAGGACACCCGCTGTCACCCGGGGAGATTCCACCAATCAGCCGGAACTAGCACTAATGCACCTTTCCCGATCCCAGAGCCACCTCATTAGACCGTCCCAGCGGCGGCGAGGAGAAATTGGATAATGGATTGCAGGTTCATTCGAGCGTCCCCGGTAACACTTTGCATGACCGTCCATCCTCTTCCCTAATCCTAAAACATTCCTTCCCACAAATCCTAGGATTCTCCCTCGGCCCGTCCTCTCCTTGCTGCTGCTTCTCTCTCTCTCTCTCTCTCTCTCTCTCTCTCTCTCTCTCTCTCTCTCTCGCCATTCGACCAAATCCGACCTCATTAGGACTTTGGTTAATTCGTCCCGGAATGGTTCCGCGTTTCCTTACAAGTGGTGTCGGTTCTAATCACACGTAGCTTGTCATTAGAGGTGTGTGTGTGTATGTATGTATGTGAGTATGTGTGTATGTATGTACACAAATACAAACTACTTTATCTAAATTAAGCACTAATGCGTGTTAGATTAGTTGACAGGAAATAGGTACCTGGAGTATATATTCATGTACGTTTTGTATGTACGCAGAAATACAAGCTGTCTTGTCTAAATTAGGTCATGTACGTTTTGTATGTACGCAGGAATACAAACTGTCTCGTCTAAATTAGGTACTAATACGTGTTAGATTACTTGACAGGAAATAGGTACCTGTATGTATGTGTGTATGTATGTATGTATGTATGTATGTATGTATGTATGCAGGAATTTCTATCTCGTCTAAATTAGGTACTGATACGTGTTAAATTAGTTGACAGGAAATTGGTATCTGTATGTATGTATGTATGTATGTATATACACAGGAATACGGACTATCTCGTCTGTATTAGACACTAATACGTATTAGATTAATTGACAGGAAATAGGTACCTGTATGTATGCATGTATGTATGTAGATAGACAGACAAAATGTGTCTTATAAATCAGGTATTAATACGTGTTAGATTAGCCAGCAGCCAATAGACACCTGTATGTGTATATGTACGCAGGGAGACAGACAAAAATGCCTCACATAAATTAGGTACTGACATGTGTTTGATTAGCTAACAGCCAATAGGTAGCTGTGTGCATTTTTGTACGTATGTCTGTACGCAGATACACAAGCTCTCTGATCTAAAATGGATGGTAAATAAATAAATATATATATATATATATATATATATATATATATATATATATATATATATATATATATATATATATATGTGTGTGTGTGTGTGTGTGTGTGTGTGTGTGTGTGTGTATGCTAGAATATGTTTACATTCCTTACGTCTATCTTTCTCGAAATGCCCGTAAATATATGAAGGGTAGTGCTTGAGTAGGTAAGATAAGCCGAAGAAAGTCTTTAAAGAATCATTACCCGACCGTGAGAAAATCCAAGTTTTCTCAAAAGCCTTTCATTGTATCCCAAGAATGACTCTTGATATTTCTTTTGTTTTTTTAGTTTTCTCTAACAGAAAACTGTTGTGCCGGCTTTGCCTGTCCTTCCGAACTTTATTCTGTCCGGACTGTCTCTGTCCGCCCTCAGATCTTTAAAAAACTGAGGCTAGAGGTCTGCAAATTGATATGTTGATCATCCACCCTCCAATCATCAGACATACCAAATTGCAGCCCTCTAGCCTCAGTAGTTTTAATTTTATTTAAGGTTAAAGCTAGCCGTAAAAATTCTTCCGGCAACGCTATAGGATTGGCCACTACCGGGCCGTGGTTAAAAGTTTCAAGAGCCGCGGCTCATACAGCATCATACAGAGACCACCGAAAGATTGATCCATTTTCGATGGTCTTGATTATACGCTATACAGAAAACTTGATTGCGCCGAAGAAACTTCAGCGCATTTTTTACTGATTTATTTTTACCTTCATAACAGTTTGGGGTTTTGATTTGTGTCCAGAGTATATATATTATTAGTACTGGAAATTATCTACTTTCTTATTAATTAAGATAGTTGTGGCAGAGGTTATCCTATAATCAGTCACCGGTATTAGATAACATGTGTAATATTTAGATTGACTCTCTAAAAGGATATTAAATTTTGCTATTGCGGCAGTCAAAACGTTCACTAACTGTCTATTTAAAAACCACTATTTCTTCCCTTGCGTCGCTCAAAAACCTCTTGTTCTTCCCTTGCGTCACACAGAAACCACTAATTCTTCCCTTGCGTCAATCAAAAACCTCTAATCCTTCCATTGCGTCACTCAAAAACCAGATTGAGTCTCATAGAATACCCATAAGCAGATACGGCTAGTACTCAAAAACCTCTAATTCTTCCCTTACGTAACTCAAAAACCTCTAATTCTTCCCTTGCGTAACTCAAAAACCTCTAATTCTTCCCTTACGTCACTCAAAAACCTCTTGTTCTTGCCTTACGTCACTCAAAAACCAGATTCTCCTAGAATACCCTTAAGCAAATACTTCAGTCAAAAACCTCACTATGGACTATTCAAAAACCTCTAATTCTTCCCTTGCGTCACTCAAAAACCAGAATACCCATGGCAGAGGAATGTGCAGTGATCTATCCACCCCCTCCTCCTCCTCCTCCTCCTCCTCCTCCTCCTCCTCCTCCTCCTCCTCCCAGTGCGAACAGCGAGGAAACAGGTGCATTTAGAGGTACTTCTTTTGTTGACCAACCCGTACCATGATCAATACCTGTAGAACAAACTCTCTCGTTGTTTGCAAATGGCTGTACACAAGCGTCTCCCCTCTCGACAATGTGTGGATATATGGTTTAGGATACGAATCCTTCTGCAAACCTTGTTTTGTTGATATTCTACCTGGGGCTATTCCGACCACAAATATCGCACGGGTTAGAGAGAGAGAGAGAGAAATTCGTCGGATGGAATGGGGCTGGGAAGGTGCCCTCTCTCTCTCTCTCTCTCTCTCTCTCTCTCTCTCTCTCTCTCTCTCTCTCTCTGATACAAAATGCTTCGCGCTCCATGCGTCAAAGTCTCATGTAAAAGAAAATTTCAAAAAGGAACAGAATTCTTTTTAACGAAACTATGGCTTCCAGCAGTGAACCTGGATCAAGGAGATGGGACTTAATCCATCCATTCTTGCAAAAAAAAAACCTTTAGCTTCACAACATATATATATATATATATATATATATATATATATATATATATATATATATATATATATATATATATATATATATATATTTATATATATTTATATATATATATATATATATATATATTATATATATATATATATATATATATATATATATATATATATATATATATATATATATATATATATATATTATGTATGTATGTACGTGTGAATGTTAAATATCTGTGTCCTTAGGAAACATTATCAGGAATCGAATCAAGCTGATGACAGTGTAAAACGCAAAGAAACATGAAGGAAATCGACCAAAGAGGGAAGAGGAAAGATGGTGAAAGTGGAAAAGGAGGGAGGATTGGGAGGGGTAGGGGAAAGAAGTGAGGGGAAAACCCGGTGAGAAAGAAAATAATGATCCCTCCTCCCCGGGAAAACAGACCCCACCGGTTGGAAAAGCGAATTTGCAGCTTTTGACCCTTCCTGAGGTATCCCCAGTATTTGGGGAGGTGTGATTGGGAAATGGTTAACTTCGTCATTGATTGTTGGGGACGTGGCGAGCATTCGTGCATGTAGGGGTAGGGTTCAAATCCTCGAGTATTGGGGATGAGTTTCAGTCTCATTGAATATTGGGGATAGGGTTAAAATCCTCAAGTGCTGGGGATGTGTTCAATCTCATTGAATATTGGGGAGGTGGTTAATGCCCTTGCATGGTGGGGAAAGGGTTAAAATCCTCGAGTATTGGGGATGAGTTTCAATCTCATTGAATATTGGGGATAGGGTTAAAATCCTCAAGTGCTGGGGGTATGGTTAATCTCACTGAATGTTGGGGAGGTGGTTAACGTCATAGTATGTAAGGGAAGGGGTTAAAATCCTCTAGAATTGGGGATTTGCAACCTCACTGAATGTTGGGGAGGTAACTGATGCCCTTGCATGGTGGGGAAGAGGTTAAAATCCTCTAGTATTGGGGACGTGACTAAGATCACTGAATGTTATACTTGATATCCATCTTCTGTTTCTCTGAATGACATTTGGATTTAAAATTCATTGCTGAATTTGAAATCAAAACGTAAAAACAAAGACTCTCACAGACATCACACTTCCTCCTCCTCGTCTAAGACCGGGCTGAATTTGCCGAAGTCTCACTGTCAGTTAATTACCCGGCGAACTTTTATCACGAGAGAAAATCCAAGCCTGAAATCAGGCGGCTTCAGTAACTTTTCTGCTGGAATTCTGGCACCCGCTCCAATGACGTTACTCCCACCGCGTCCTCCTGGGCGAGGGAAGAGCAGGTCGACACCTCGAGTTAAAAATTCGGACAGAAAACTTTCGGATTTTATGATGTTAACAGCTGGGAGATGATCAAACTTCCCTGAGGGAATGATTTTATCACTTTCGCTCTTATGGGACGTGTCAGGAGACTAGGGCTATGAGATATCTGAAGATGGCTGTGGGACTTTCCAGAAAGCTATGGCTATGGAATTTGCCAGGAGACGATGGTTATGAGATTTGCCCTGAGACTTGGGCTATGGGACTTTCTGGTAGGTATCATAGCCATAGTCTTCTAGTATGCCCCATAAGCATACCTTCTGGCAAGTCCCATAGACACAACCTTCTGGTGGGTCTCATAACCATAGTCTTCTGGCAAGTCCCGTAGCCACAACCTTCTGGTGGGTCTCATAGCCATAGTCTTCTGGCAAGTCCCGTAGCCACAACCTTCTGGTAGGTCTCATAGCCATAGTCCTCTGGCAAGTCCCATAGCCACAACCTTCTGGTAGGTCTCATAGCCATAATCTTCTGGCAAGTCCCATAGCCACAACCTTCTGGTAGGTCTCATAGCCATAATCTTCTGGCAAGTCCCATAACCACAACCTTCTGATAGGTCTCATAGCCATAGTCTTCTGGCAAGTCCCATAGCCACAACCTTCTGGTAGGTCTCATAGCCATAGTCCTCTGGCAAGTCCCATAGCCACAACCTTCTGGTAGGCCTCATAGCCATATTCTTCTGGCAAGTCCCATGGCCACAACCTTCTGGTAGGTCTCACAGCCATAGTCCTCTGGCAAGTCCCAAAGCCACAACCTTCCAGTATGCCCCATAGGCATAGCCTTCTGAAATGTCCCATAGCCACAGTCTTCTAGCATGTCTCATAGCCATAATCTCCTCCGTAGCATTCTGGAAAGTCCCTTTGGCTATGGGACTTTCTAGAAGGCTATGGAGGAGACTATGGCTATGCGACATACCAGGAGACTATGGCTACGAGACGGTGCCAGAAGACCATAGCTATGAGACCTACCAGAAGGCTATTGCTATGGAACTTGCCAGGAGACTATGGCTACGAGACATACTGGAAAACTCTGGCTATGGGACATACCAGACCATAGTTTTGACCAACAAACTTCCATGGAACAGTGCTTATGATTATAAAGACAGACAGACCAGAGTGGAAAAGAATAAAAAACAGATGCAGGTAGAATTAATAAATAAATCAATAGATAAATATATAAATAAATAGATAGATAAATAAGCAAATAAATAAAATTCAAATATCTGTTTATGTAATATGACACAGTGTAGCATTTTTAAAAAAGAATACAGAGGAAACTCATCTGTTCTGAAAGCCAATCTTTTATCACTGTACATATTTCAGTAACATTCCTCTCTTTTCATCTGTTCTGGAAAAAGTATTCTGCAAGAAAGTTAACAGAAAGCCCATTAACGAACAACCGAATACCCTACTGCTCCATCTTTATTCTTTTATTCTCTTTCATTCCAGTTTTCCTTTTTCCCTTATTTCATAATCTTCTGTCCCCTACGGCTTTACCCTGTTCTATTTCATTCTTGGTCAATTACAAGAGATCACAGCACGAAAAAGGGAATTACTTTTTAATTTTAGTTTGGTTAGTTTTGTGTTTAAGTTTCTAGATTCGAGCGCTGTTTTTATGTTATTTTATTAATATTAATTCATTTGTTTTTCTTTGTAGATTTTATTCAGTTTCATACCAGATCAACAAGGATTGTAGTCTTTATTATCACCGACTCTATAACAGATATAATCACCGTGATTATTAATTTTACTTTTGTCTCAAACTGGTCCTCAGTTAACACGGCTCGATTTCGAACTTCTCAAACGAACAGGAAAAGTTCAGTTCGTGTTTTCTTCTTAACAGAAACCCAGCGAAGAAGTATTGTACTTTTAAAAGGAAAAATTAGTTAGTGTCATCGGTATAATACCTTCCAGTAGGTAATTAACTTTGCAGTTTGTGGTATAAGGAAAGATAAACCTGGAATGTTGATGGATTTGCAAGAGATGAAAAAACAGAAAAAAATGATAATAATATTGGTGTTGTCGTGGCCAGAAGTATTCATATTGTTCCTTAAATTGCGTTTTATTAGTTTTCTGCAAAAGAAAACTATTGTGCCGGCTTTGTCTGTCCGTCCGCACTTTTTCTGTCCGCCCTCAGATCTTAAAAACTGCTGAGGCCAGAGGGCTGCAAATTTGTATGTTGATCATCCACCCTCCAGTCATCAAACGTACCAAATTACGACCCTCTAGCCTCAACGATATAGGATAGGCCACCACGGGTCGTGATTAAAGTTTCATGGGCCGCTGCTCATACAACATTATACCGAGACCACCGAAAGATAGATTTATTTTCGGTGGCCTTGATTATACGCTGTAGCGACTGTACAGAAAACTCGATTGCGCCCAAGAAATTTCGGCGCATTTTTTTACTTGTTTCTTTATATCACGACAGAGTATTAAGATTCTGTATAAGAGTTTTTAGTTCCTTTCTCTCTCTCTCTCTCTCTCTCTCTCTCTCTCTCTCTCTCTCTCTCTCTCTCTTGATTGCAAGACAATTCTGCTGAAAGCTCAGTTTCTCTCTCTCTCTCTCTCTCTCTCTCTCTCTCTACTTGAAGACAGCAAATATACTGTATTTTGGTTACAAGGCAAGACTGCTAAAACTTGGGCCCCTTCCCCCCCCCCCCCGTCTCTCTCTCTCTCTCTCTCTCTCTCTCGTCGAAGGAAGTACGTGGCTTTATTTTTAAGTCCGCCGAACACCGATTCGCTCTCTCTCTCACTCTCTCTCTCTCAGAGCTTCAAGAAGGGAGGAAGAGATTAGGTTCTACTTAAGCTTCCAGAAAATTCTCTCTCTCTCTCTCTCTCTCTCTCTCTCTCTCTCTCTCTCTCTCTCTCTCTCTCTCCACCACTATCATCATCACTATCACCATCGTGTAAAGACGGCGTCACAACAAGCCCGCTGAGACGCCGCTGAAGGTCCAGAGAAAATATTATCAAATCCAATATACCCACGGCTAAGGAGACTCTCGGCAGCTGCCTCCTTCTCTCTCTCTCTCTCTCTCTCTCTCTCTCTCTCTCCTAACAGAAAATAAAGAAGGAAAATGTACCCTCGGTCAAGCCACCTTAAGAGAGAGAGAGAGAGAGAGAGAGAGAGAGAGAGAGAGAGAGAGAGAGAGAGTCTCTCGGCCCCTGAAAAATACTTATTTTCCAGCGGGTCTTGACTTGGCAGCTTCTTCTTCTTGTCCGCCTCTCCTGATTTAAAAACATGGGCATTGAGAGAGAGAGAGAGAGAGAGAGAGAGAGAGAGAGAGAGAGAGAGAGAGAGAGAGAGAGAGAGAGAGAGTGAATTTTCTGGTAGTTTATGTAGTGGCCAATCTCTTCCTCTCTTTCTGGAGATCTAAGAGAGAGAGAGAGAGAGAGAGAGAGAGAGAGAGAGAGAGAGAGAGAGAGAGAGAGAGAGAATTTTAAGCAGTGTTATATAACCAAAATATATTTGCTGTCCTCAGGTTCAGAGAGAGAGAGAGAGAGAAGCTGAGCTTTCAGCAGAATTGTCTTGCAATCAAAGATATTTACTGCCTACCAAGTACGCACACAGAGAGAGAGAGAGAGAGAGAGAGAGAGAGAGAGAGAGAGAGAGAGAGAGAGAGACGGGAAACTGAGCTTTCAGCAGAATTGCCTTGCAATCAAAAGATATTTACTGCCTACCAAGTACGCACACACAGAGAGAAAGAGAGAGAGAGAGAGAGAGAGCGCACTAAGACTGCCAGGCTGAAAGATATACTCTTCCATTAACCTGTGTTTTAACCTTCCACCACCTTTTCTTGAATCCACACAATATCCCCACTCCCACCTCCTCTCTCTCTCTCTCTCTCTCTCTCTCTCTCTCTCTCTCTCTCTCTCTCTCTCTCTCTCTCTCACTAGCCCAATAAGCCCTTATTCCTGCAACTCAGCTTTCAAATATCTGCAATTCCTGTCCAACAAGGTAAGATTTAATGTCAATATTCGCCAAGGGAAGATCTCAATATTGCGATCCCAAAGCCTTATTTTCCACCTGGCACACATTCTAGCCAAGAACATTTTCTTCCGAAGGAGGAGGAGGAGGAGGCGGAGGAGGAGGAGGATTTAGAGGGTCGATGGCTGTAAAGGATAGGATGAGGAGGAAGGGGGGAGGGGGATAGCAGAGGTGAGGAATCAGAGTTGGTGGAGAGGTTAAAGGAAGAGGAGTAAGGAGATATAATGGAAGGGAGAGAGAATTGGAGCACCCGCGGCGGAGGCTCTGATCTCTCAAGACTCACAGGTTCTTAATCATGATGTTTCCTCCTCTCATTCACTGGGTGTCATCTCCCACTTTTGCTCTTTCTTTCTTTTTTTTTTTTTTTGCTCTCGGGATTTTTCTTGTTCTCGTCCACTTCGTGTCTCGTAGAATTTCTCTTCTGTTTTTGGTACCAGGTTTTTTTTCTATTTTATTTTTTATTTTTATGCAAGCAGGTACGAAAACTTCTAAAAATATTTTAATCCTGGGCGGACATTTGTTTGTATGTTTTGATCTGGAAACGTGTCTCGTAGTATTTCTCTTCAATTTTTGGTACCAGTTTTTTTTATTTTTTTGAGATGTTACAAAACTTCAAATATTTTAATTTTCTCAGTGACCGTGTGCCATTTTTTTTTTGGGGGGGGACGTTTGTTTGTTCTAGAAAAATATCTCGTAGTATTCCTCTTCTATTTTTGGTACCCATTTTTTTTTTATTTTACAAGAAGTTACGAAAACATCAAAATATTTTGTGTGCCATTTTTATTTTTCATTTTTCGTCGAAATTTTGTTTGTTCATTTTAAATTACAGTAGTAACTTATTAGGATCAAGTGAACTGCTCGTGAAGCGCAGTTCTTACAAGCAGTGTATGAATTATTTTAATAATTTTCTTTTATGGACCATTTCCAATTTTTTGTGTGGTTTTTTTCTTGCGTCAGTTTCGAAATCTGAATCTACTCATTCCTTCAGCTGAATAGGAACAATTAAATGATAGTGAAGGATTCCTCTGTCTATGAGGGATACCTCTGACTATGAAGGATGCCTCTGATTACGAAGGATACCTCTGACTATGAAGGATACTTATGACTATGAAGGATACCTCTAACTATGAAGGATACCTCTAACTATGAAGGATACCTCTGACTACGAAGGATACCTCTGACTATGAAGGATGCATCTGGATTAACTATGAAGGACACCTCTGACTATGAAGGATACCTCTGACTATGAAGGATACCTCTGACTATGAAGGATACCTCTAACTATGAAGGATACCTCTAACTATGAAGGATACCTCTGACTACGCAGGATACTTCTGACTACGAAAGATACCTATAACACTGATTCTCAGACTATGAAGGATACCTCTGATTCTGTAGGATACCTCTTCGGACCAGCCCCAACAGGAACGGCGCACGAAGAAAGCGAGGAACAAGAAACTCGTTGCCCTTAATTGCCCTTTCCCGTGTGGATTGGAGGCTTCCGTCTGCCCAAACTCTAGTTTATTACTTGTTACTTATTTCTCTTATTAATTTTCTCCTCGTCTCGGTAGGGTGGGCGGGCCCAGAGGGCCACACAAGGCCACGCTTTCCCCTTTTTTACTTTTTACCACGTTCATAGGTCGCCTTATTGGTATAACATTGTCTTTGTTTAGTTACTAATTTTTTTTATATATTCTCCACGTCTCGGTAGGGTGGGGCGAGTCCAGAGGGCCACACCAGGCCACGCTTTCCCCCTTTTTATATTTTACCATGTTCATGGGTCGCCTTGAACCTAAGACGCGTATGAGATAACCCTGTTATCTTATAAGACAGTTTTAAATCAGGAAGTGTTTGACAGTGTCTCATCCAGGTACAGATCTTAAAACCTACTGAGGCTAGAGGGCTGCAAACTGGTATGTTGATCATCCAATCCTCCAGTCATCAAACATACCAAATTGCAGCCCTCTAGCCTCAGTAGTTTTTATTTTATTTAAGGTTAAAGTTTGCCATTATTGTGCTTCTGGCAACGATGTAGGATAGGCCACCACCGGGCCGTAGTTAAAATTTCATGGGCCGCGGCTCACCCACGCATTATACCGAGATCACCGAAAAATAGATCTATTTTCGGTGGCCTTGATTATACGCTGTAGCGGCTGTACAGAAAACTCGATTGAGCCGGAGAAACGTCGTCGCATTTTTCACTGGTCTTTTGACATTTTAAAATATTGTTTGTATATTCTTTAACTTTCAGATTCTTGCATGAGTCAGTTTTCACTGACACGTTCTGAATATTCAAATGGTTCTGATTGAATAAATATGAATTTTCCTTTGAATTTTTTTATCATTCTAAATTTTTGGGGTCGAATAGTGGAAATTTACAAATCATATCAATATCACTATTTGTTATCAAATATCTGATTAGAAAGATGAATATTTTTATATTTTTTATATTTTGTTATTTTTTTCATTTTCATTTTATTTTTATTGACCTTTTATCATTGGTTATCATATTCAAGTGAGGATTAATATTTTTTCTATAGATTGCTGGCATAAAGGGAATTCACACATAATTAATATTTGGGGGTATAATTTTTTCTTTCATTGCCTAGTATAGTCCAAGATTCCTACACTGCCCATTCAATATTTACACAACATAACCATGAACCGAACGGCAAGGCTCACATAAGGATATCTTCTCATCCTTACCAACGAAACGTCATAGGCACACTGCCATCTTGAATCGAGAATTAAGAGAGAGAAAAATAAAACGCCCTTTTATCACAATCGATGTTCTTAATCTCTGCCCCTCTGAAAACTTCAGAAATTCAAGCGAAAATGCAATGCATTACTACCCTAATACTATTCTGGCATTTTGATACATTTTTATCTATTTATCTATTTATTAATTTATTTATTTTTTCTTTTTTTAATAAGTGGTATCTCTTCTTTCTGTATTTCCTTTACTTCTCTTACTTCTTCCTAATGAACAACATAATATTTTTGGAAGCTTGAATTTTAAGTCAGTGGCCCCTTTGTATTGTTCCATGAAAATAATAATAATAATAATAATTAATAATAATAATAATAATAATAATAATAATAATAATAATAATCATAATAATAATAATAATAATAATAATATTTTGGTCTTTCCTATTACCTCCTGTACTTGTTCACCATATTCTTTGGAAGGTTTTCATCTGAATAGATTTATAATAATAATAATAATAATAATAATAATAATAATAATAATAATAATAATAATAATAATAAACTCCCAGATACCAGAATCCTCCTCTACGCTAAACGACGATATTACGATTATCTCTTAATTTCCACAAATCATAATGAGCACGGAATTATCTAGAATTATCTAGAGTTATCTAGAATGTGAGCGGACGCTGCCGTTTGCCGTTCAGACGCGTCTTCTCTTCGCGGACAGGCCTTTATGAGTAACGTGGATTACGACCGTAATTGCATAATTCCACCCGATGTAATGTGATTAGCCACTTAATGGAATGAGATCCCGCATAAAATTAGGAAGAGTCTTGGTGTCATTGCCACCCGTCTCGCGGGTGATGCCGGGTGTTTGGGGTGGGTGAGGACTGAGGAAGGGAATTGCTGGGTGAGTGAATGAATAGAACAGTAGTAAGTAGTGTTATTAGTAGCAGTAGTAGTAGTATTGGGAAGTGTGAAGTAGAAGGGTGAGAGCAGAAAGGGAAAAAAATTAGGTGCATGAATAAAAACAGAATAATAATAATAATAATAATAATAATAATAATAATAATAATAATAATAATAATAATAATCTTTATTGCGGCTCAGGACCATATACAAGGAAGATACAAATCCATCAAATATAAGGGAGCCCATATTAACGCCAAAATGTGGAAAGTAAAGGCTACATTTCAGAGACCAATCTGTATCAGGCAAATAGTGAATCACTATTTGCCTGAGGAGAGAGACAGTTTGGTCTCTGAAATATAGCCTTTATTATCCACACTGTTGCGTTTCTATGGGCTCCTTATATATATATATATATATATATATATATATATATATATATATATATATATATATATATATATATATATATATATATATATATATATATATATATATATATACACTAACACATAGTGTGTATGTTTGCGTCCAGTCTGTGATATCTGGATGCATTGATTACACTCCTGTTCATGTTCCTCTCTCTCTCTCTCCCTCTCTCTCTCACGAAACTATGGACATCGAGGCTAGCAAGTTAAAATTAACGGGGGCAGAGATGTAATTGTGAAGCCCAACTCCTTAATGAGTGGGATTTCGGTTTGTGCCTAATTAGTTCCAAATCCATTGTTACTCATTTCCTCAGTTGTTGGTTCTCCTCCCTCCTCCCCCCCTCAGTTGTTGCTCCTCTCCTCATTTGTTGCTCCTTTACCCTCTGTTATTAGTCCCCTTCTTCTCGTTAGTCCGAATGAGCAGCTAGGCAATGCATCATACTAGGGGGTCATTTTAGGCCAATTTGGGGACGAGGAGAATCAAGGCCATTTGCAGAGTTAGAATCCTTCATTGCTCCAGTGAGACACCTTGTCTAAGCTGAATACATATATATATATATATATATATATATATATATATATATATATATATATATATATATATATATATATATATATATATATATATATATATATTGCAAACCTGCCTACCCCGCCCTACCCGGGGCAGGCAAACAGGTTTGCAGGAGGGTGGATGTGTCATGTCTCCCCTTTCTTCCCGGCATCCTACCTATACCGCCCCCTCCCGGGCGAACAGACAAGAAATATCAACTCGGATTAAGATAGATGGATAGATATATAAATACAGTTAACCATATTATATATTCCCTGTTTCTGTGAATAAGCAGCCTAAGGAGAACTGAAAGGTTAAGAACTATGGAAACACAGAAATGGTTAAGAAATATGGAAACAGAAATGATAGGAAGGACTGCTCACTCAAAATGTTTAGAATTGGTTTGGTCATGTGGAAAGATTGGAGAACGATGATAGGTTGGTTCAAAGACTCAACCTATTATCATGATAAAAAGTGTTAATCAGAAGTGTTAGAGAGAATGAGTAAAGAAACACTTAGAAAGTCTACCCCACCCCCAACCCCCGGTTCACCTAACTGTAAATGGGTACCAGCATCTATTGAGGTGAAGAAAAGAGAGAGAGAGAGAGAGAGAGAGAGAGAGAGAGAGAGAGAGACAGACAGACAGACAGACAGACAGACAGAGACAGAGACAGACAGAGAGAGAGAGAGAGAGAGAGAGATTGAGAACTGAAGATCTCTATCCTATCTTAATGAGTTTTGCAGAAAAACATCCAAAAATCTAGAGAATGAGAGTATGTTTGTGTATGTGTGTGTGAGAGAGAGAGAGAGAGAGAGAGAGAGAGAGAGAGAGAGAGAGAGAGAGAGACTCATAAATACTCACCATGACCCCTTAGGATATAAAGAATGTCACATGAGAAGAGGGAATATTTTCTTTGATGGGAATCGGAGACCCAGTTCTCGGAGTGCCTTTATTTCCAGTATGCATAAGCTGCTGCTAGTGTACTTAGTCTAAGAAAATAATTGGACTCTCTCTCTCTCTCTCACGTCTCACCGCATTAAAATTGAAATTATATTTAACATAATTGTAAGTAGTGACCTACCACTCTTTCTCTCTCTCTCTCATGTCACACTGCATCAGGATTGAAATTATATTCTATATAATTGTAAGTAATGATCTCTCCTCTCTCTCTCTCTCTCTCTCTCTCTCTCTCTCTCTCTCTCTCTCTCTCTCATGTCTTACTGCATCAAGATTGAAGTTGTATTCTGTATAATTGTAAGTAATGATCTCTCTCTCTCTCTCTCTCTCTCTCTCTCTCTCTCTCTCTCTCTCTTTTTATCCCTGCATCTACTGTGCTTCAGTTTCCTCTCGTTGTATACATCTCCTTGTCCCAAAAGAATTCTGCAAGTTGGCTGAATTCATTTTCTTCCAACAGTATCCTCACCTCTTCTTCTTCTTCTTCTTCTTCTTCTTCTTCTTCTTCTTCTTCTTCTTCTTCTTCTTCTTCCCCCCCCACCCAACCCCCTTGAATGAATGGCTTTCCTGAAGGTAGCAGTTGCATGTGATCTGCTTTGGGTCTGCGTACGAATGTTAACCCTGTTTAGTCTTTGCTCGTGATTTGTTTAGTCTGCGCTGCACAGGGGCGGTACCTATTAGTCCGTGAATGTGATTTGTTCAGATCTGTTTATGCAAATGGCACTTTGAGGATATTTGTTTGCTTGGGTGATGGAAGTGATAGGGGTGATGGGAATGAAAGGAGTGATGGGAATGACAGGAGTGATGGGAATGAAAGGAGTGATGGGAATGAAAGGAGTGATGGGAATGAAAGGAGTGATAGTAGTGATGGGAATGAAAGGAGTGAAAGGGGTGATAGGAGTGATGGGGATGAAAGGAGTGGTGGGAATGATATGAGTGATGAGAGTGGTAGGAATGGTGGGAATGATGGGAATGAAAGAAGTGATAGTAGTGATGGGAATACAAAGGAGTGAAAGGGGTGATAGGAGTGATGGCGATGAAAGGAGTGGTGGGAATGAAATGAGTGATGAGAGTGGTAGGAATGGTAGGAATGATGGGAATGATAGGAGTGATGGGAATGAAAGGAGTGATAGCAGTGATGGGAATGAAAGGAGTGAAAGGGGTGATAGGAGTGATGTGGATGAAAGGAGTGGTGGGAGTGACAGGAGTGATGGGAATAACAGGAGTGATGGGAATGAAAGGAGTGGTAGGAATGATAGGAGTGATGAGAGTGGGAGGAATGGTGGAAGTGATAGAAGTGATAGAAATGATAGGACTGACAGAAATTATAGGACTGACAGGACTGATAGGAGTGATAGGAGTTCTGGGGAGTAGTGACAGGAGTGACATCCACAAGGCAATCCAATAACCGCCCCCCCCTTCCTTTTCTCCCTCCCGTTTCTCAATTACCACAGCAATCAAATTCCTCGCAGGTGAATATTAATTCGTCCTTAGCTGTCTGGAGTCTTCCAAACCCCACTGTGAATATCTTTGGGTTATCCTTCCGTCATATCGGGATTGGGGCTTTCATTATTATTAAAATTATGTTGTTCTTGCTGTTATTGTTTTTGTTTTTGTCGTTCGTTGTTGTTTCTTGTCGTTGTTGTATAATGCTGTTGTTGCTGTTAGTAATACGTGATCATATTTTATTTATCCATTTTATTTTGCTAATGAGCACGTCATTATTAGTGTAGAATTTGTGTTATTATGACAGCATCGGTAATTTGTAGTTTTTGATATTTAAATTTAAATTTTACTATATTCTATTCGTTCAGAAATATAAAATTTCCGTCCCAGGACATGGGAATACAAAGAATGGGAATTTGTTCTGCAATCCGGGAATTTGACATTTAAGATGTTCGCCTTGTAGACTAATCAATCAAAAAAATACACACACACACATATATATACATATATATATATACATATATACATATATATATATATATATATATATATATATATATATATATATATATATATATATATATATATATATATATATATATATATATATATATATATATATATATATATATATATATATATATATATATAATCGCATCTTCACCACAGTGAAGAAGTGGAAATGGTTTCGAGGCTTGCCAAATAAAAGATTCCTCTACTAACATAACTTGCAGGAAGATAACAGATGTAATTTTCTGATCATACCCAAACCCTCATTTTCCCCTTTCTCTCTCTCTCTCTCTCTCTCTCTCAGACTGGGAGTTGCGAACACCACGCCTTAAAGATGAAGATGGAAGAATACTCTAGAATATGTAAGGCGGCCGTTCGCTCGTGTTGCCTGTAGGTTAATCTGGTTTTTACACACGCCTTTCTGATAGAGAGAGAGAGAGAGAGAGAGAGAGAGAGAGAGAGAGAGAGAGAGAGAGAGAGAGAGAGAGAGAGAGAGAGAGAGAGAGAGAGACTGTAAGTACTTCTTAAATGAAATAGGCTTAAACTATAAGATTTTTATTCATTTAATGGAGACAAAAACCAGTGTTATGATATAGATTTCTCATTCAGTAAGGTACACACACACACACACACACACACAGAGAGAGAGAGAGAGAGAGAGAGAGAGAGAGAGTGATTTTAAAACCTCTTAAGTGAAATAGGCTTAAACTGTAAGATTTTTATTCATTTAATGGAGACAAAAAAAATCACTGTTATGATATAGATTTCTCAAACATTCAGTAAGGAACAGAGAGAGAGAGAGAGAGAGAGAGAGAGAGAGAGAGAGAGAGAGAGAGAGAGAGATTGTAAGTACTTCTTAAATGAAATAGGCTTAAACTATAAGATTTTTATTCATTTAATAAAGACAAAAAATCAGTTTTATGATATAGATTTCTCAACATTCAGTAAGGTACCAGAGAGAGAGAGAGAGAGAGAGAGAGAGAGAGAGAGAGAGAGAGAGTAAAAATACCTCGGTCAAACTATTGTACTAAACTTCAATGCAGAGATAAAACAAGGCAAAACAAAAGCTAAGAGAAATCTTTCACAGCTGTCAGAGGGGAGACTTGCATATCCCAGCATATGCAGGAACCACCCCTTGCCATAACAATGATTGATGTCCCGGTATTAATAACGTCTTCTCTCCTTCGCTCAGCTAAAGGGTCGTCCCAAGACCTCTCTAGGCTAGGGTCGTCCAATTGGGGAGGTGGGGTCTGGGTTTAGAGTCAGTCCCCTTCGGTCAAATTGAAATACTTCCACTGTGAAGGGATGCATGTCGATTTGCTTAAGCCTCCAAGCAGTGTATGTCGGGATTTGTTCTCCCGAGCAGGTAAAATGGTTGCCAATTTTGGCTTGGGAGATCACAATCAGAGCAAAAGTGCTCGTGGGAGAGTTACAAGTGGCCTCGCAGTTCCAGGCGTGCCTTAAATCTGTCTCGCTTTCCAGGCTAGTCTTGTGTTCCAGATGGACCCTAGATTGGTCTTGCGTTCCAGATGGACCCTGTATCGGTCCCTTGTTCCAGATGAACCATAGATTGGTCTTGCGTTCCAGATGGACCCTATATCGGCCCCTTGTTCCAGATGAACCATAGATTGGTCTTGCGTTCCAGATGGACCATATGTCGGCTCCTTGTTCCAGATGGACCGTAGATTGGTCTTGCATTCCAGATGGACCATATGTCGGCTCCTTGTTCCAGATGGATCGTAGATTGGTCTTGCATTCCAGATGGACCTATATCGGTCCCCTTGTTCCAGATGAACCATAGATTGGTCTTGCACTCCAGATGGACCTATATTGGCCCCTTGTTCCAGATGAACCACAGATTGGTCTTGTGTTCCAGATGGACCATATATCGGCCCCTTGTTCCAGATGGACCCTAGATTGGTCCTGCATTCCAGATGAACCCTAGATTGGTCTTGCATTCCAGATGGACCTATATCGGCCCCCTGTTCCAGATGAACCATAGATTGGTCTTGCATTCCAGATGAACCCAAGATTGGTCTTGCGTTCCAGAGGACCCTGTACCGGCCCCTTGTTCCAGATGGATCCCAGATTGATCCTGCATTCCAGATGGACCAAAGACTCGTCTTGCGTTCCAGATAACCCCATATCGGTCGCGTGTTCCGTAAGGAACCCAGATTGGTCCTATGTTGCAAGTGGACCCCAGATTCTTCTTGTGTTCCAAATGGAACGTATATCGATTCCATGTCCCGAACGGACCCCAGATTGGTCCTGCGTTCCAGATAGATCCAAGACTCCTTATGCGTTCCAGAAGGACTCATATGTCGGTTCCATTTTCCGAATGGACCCCAGATTGGTCCTGTGACCCTGATGGACCACAGATACCGAGATTCCAGGGAAAAACCGCAGGCGACATTATGTAAAGAACGCTTTTACGGGAACTTATAAAACTGGTGGGGGTTTGTTTATCATTCGCATGATGCCTTATTGACCTCAGGTCGCCTCGGACTCTTAGTATTTTTGGCTGCAAAGACCAGTTCCAAGGTAGAAACGAAATATTTGTAAAGGTTAGTGAAGATCATGTGTGCATGGTCTTATGAATTCGCTGTTATTGACACGAAACGGAAAAAAAAAATCTTGATTTTAAGACATTCAGAAGTACATTCTGTGCAGTAGGATTCAATTTTGTAAAAAATTAGGAAATGAAATTTTGATATTTTCATAAACTAAGGTACAAAACATATTAAATAATACACTCTCTCTCTCTCTCTCTCTCTCTCTCTCTCTCTCTCTCTCTCTCTCTCTCTCTCTCTCTCACATACACAGAAAACATTACAACTTAATGCACTTGTATATTCATACTGTAAAGAATGGGAAGCACTCACTCGACCAAAAATAAAAAGTAAAAAAAGCAATAAAATCCTTGGGGGTGAGAGAATCGCTTTGCTTTCTTTTGTTCTATTAATAAAATCGAAGGATAAGGTGCTATTGTCACCCAAATCGGGAACAAAAGAAGTAAAAGCCAGCGGCGTTTGTGCGGAAGGAGTATTTAGGGTAACACCCATACAAGGGCGTGAAAGGAGTTTTTATCTATGTATTGGTAGATACATTGAAAGGTGTATACATGTGTATGTATATATATATATATATATATATATATATATATATATATATATATATATATATATATATATATATATATACATATATATATATATATATATATATATATATATATATATATATATATATATATATATATATATATATATATATATAAAGCCTTTATGAAAGAGACAGAGTCATTGAATATTGAATGCTCAAAATAAAAGAGAAATGAAAATATTAAAGACTGGACCAAATAATTACCGAAAATATAACAGGAAAGAAAAGATGTTTGGTGAATATTACAAGAATTATGACATAGTAAAGGAAGAGAGAGAGAGAGAGAGAGAGAGAGTGCGTGGGTGGCTTAGTGGATCAAAGCGACGACGGCCAAATAAACACCGATAATATGGCAGAGAGGAAATAAGGCAATAATGAATATCGGAAATCTATGAGAGAGAAAGAAAAGAGAGAGATAGAGAGAGAGAAAGAGAGAAAAGCATGAAACATCAATGGAAAGTTGGAATTATATATATATATATACATATATATAAATATATATATATAAATTTTATCTCTCTCTCTCTCTCTCTCTCTCTCTCTCTATTTATATATACGTATGTATAAAGACTACATGATTTTCTAAAGAAATATATGGATCGATCGTACGAGAGAGATGACGAGAGAGAGAGAGAGAGAGAGAGAGAGAGAGAGAGAGAGAGAGAGAGAGACCCGCAAAATATTCAAGGCAATAGCCACGCAATTAACGAGACACGCTCGAATGAAGAGAGAGGCATTACTGAACATCGGGAGAATGGACGAGAATGAGAAATAAAAATAGACGTCATAATAACACAAAGAAAATCTAATTTTGTCTGCCAAGTAATGTGTTGTGGTTAAGTAGACCTGCCTTCCCCTCCCCCCCACCACCAACCCCCACTTCTCCTTCTCTCTTCTCGAGAATTCATGGCGGAAGTCATTATACGCTCATTTATTTGCAAAAGGAAATCACGGGGGCATGAAACGGCTGCTAGTCTTTGTACCAGTTTACCTCGGGAAGTCTACTCAAGTCTCCCCCCCCATTTTATTTTATTTTTTGCGGAAGAAAACGGGAATCAGACGCCAGTAAAGAAAGCGTTTTCTTTACGTGCCTGTTTTCTCTCTCTCTCTCTTCTCTCTCTCTCTCTCTCTCTCTCTCTATATATATATATATATATATATATATATATATATATATGATTTTTAAATGCCTTAAATATATGCTAGTGGCTAATGTATATATAAATAAATATATATAATATATATATATATATATATATATAAATAAATATATATATATATATATATATATATATATATAAAAACCACTCGCATACATTAAAAGCAGATAGAAAATCTTATATATAGACCGTCGAGCTCATTAGCATACCATTACTTCCCAGCAAACCGCATTTTTTGGGCCGAAGGAAAATGCAATATTTTCCTTGCACTCTGTCATCATCAGCATCATCATTATCATTATACCGTCATCGTTAACGGGAATCATTCACTCTCCTTGCCTTCATCATATTTTCTTTTATGGTCTGCAGGTTTTCATTATCGCTCGCGTCGTCATATTTATCTTTAATGCCTTTCATCATAATCTGATCGTCCACAATTTTCGTAATGATTCGTAAAAGGAAGTTCATTATCTAATCATTTTTGCACCCTTGTCATTATACACTTATTCATTATACATTTTCGAGAATTTTTTTTTATTCTTTTATACTCTCATTATCATTATGCACTTATTCATTATACATTTCGAGGATTTTTTTTTATTTTTACATCCTCGTTATCATTATGCACTTATTCATTATACACATTCGAGAATTTTTTTGTTCTTTTTACGCCCTCGTTATCATTATGCACTTATTCATTATACATTTTCGAGAATTTTTTTATACTTTTTACATCCTCGTTATCATTATGCACTTATTCATTATACACTTTCGAGAATTCTTTTATTCTTTTTACGCCCTCGTTATCATTATGCACTTATTCATTATACATTTTCGAGAATTTTTTATTCTTTTTTCTTCTGAGCTTGCAAAAAAAAAAAGTTTTTTCTCTTTTTTCTGGCGTTGCATTCGCCTTATCCTAGCTTGCAAAAAAATATATATGCAATAAAAAGTCTTTTTCTTCTCAGCTTGCAAAGAAAAAATTTTTTCTCTTTTTTCTGGCGTTGCATTCGCCTTATCCTAGTTTGCAAAAAAATATATAATAAAAAGTCTTTTTTTACCTCTCCTCATCTTGCAAAAAAAAAATTCTTCCTCTTTTTTATCTGGCGTTGCATTCGCCTTATCCTAGCTTGCAAAAAAATATATATATGTATATATAATAAAAAGTCTTTTTTTCTTCTCAGTTTGCAAAAAAAAATAAAATTTTTTCTCTTTTTTTCTGGCGTTGCATTCGTCTTATCCTAGCTTGCAAAAAAACATATATAATAAAAATAGTCTTTTTTTTCCTCTCAGCTTGCAAAAAAAAAATAACAGTTTTTTCTTCTCTTTTTTCTGGCGTTGCATTCGCCTTATCCTAGCTTGCAAAAAAAAAAATCTTTTTCTCTCTCTCTTCACAGGAAATTGCGACAAAAATAGGGAAATGAGGCTTCGTGTGTCACGGAAATTAGAATAAACTTTTGTTTTTGTCTAATACCAGAGCTCTGTTCACTGACTTTTATTTTTCTCCGTTATTTGCTTTTAGCGTTTGCTCTGTTATTTCAGACGAAGGGAGAACGTTCGGTGTAATACTGGCGTCAGTAGAACGGTAATATAAAATAGTTTTGTTTGGAATAAATAATAGCCTGTTGTTTGAGAGAGAGAGAGAGAGAGAGAGAGAGAGAGAGAGAGAGAGAGAGAGAGAGAGAGAGATGCACCACGTCAGTTGGGTATGCTGTCTCTCCCTCTCTCTCTCTCTCTCTCTCTCTCTCTCTCTCTCTTAAAAAGAAAAAGGTCCTATCTCTCAAACACACGAGAGAGAGAGAGAGAGAGAGAGAGAGAGAGAGAGAGAGAGAGAGAGAGAGAGAGAGAGAGGACCACGTCATGCTGTCTCTTTCTCTCTCTTAAAAAGCCAAATTCCTTTCTGTCAAACACAGAGAGAGAGAGAGAGAGAGAGAGAGAGAGAGAGAGAGAGAGAGAGAGAGAGAGAGAAAGGAAAAGCACGCTGTGCAACTTATTAGCCAAATTCATTTTGTCCTTCAGAGAGAGAGAGAGAGAGAGAGAACGCTGTGCAACCTATCAGCCAATTTCATTTTCTCCGTCACGATCACGAGAGAGAGAGAGAGAGAGAGAGAGAGAGAGAGAGAGAGAGAAACTGGCATAAAAAAACTAATTAATCTTATTTTCTTTCGACAGACAGACAGACAGACAGTTTATTTATAAAATTAGCATACCGTAATGCGCCCACACGCACGACACCAAATCACCCAGACTTAAATATAGAAAGAGAAAAATAAAAATAAAAAAAAAAAAAAAAAATAAGAATGTAAGAGCAGGACATTACACGTCATCCTTCCATTACGAAGGAGAAAATCTCAAAAAAATAAAATAAAAAATAAAAAAACTGAATTTATTAGGGTCAGACCGCAATGTCCCGAGATGATTATTCATCCTAAATGATATCTTGTTTGTGCACGTACATATACGTACACACACACACACTCACACGCAACGAGACAGAAAAAAAATCTTTAGAAAGGACAAAGCAAACGAAAGAAAATAACATTATTTACACGGCATTGCACGACAATGTTCGTGCGCGTGGTCTGAATTCTGTGAGAGACGACCCAGTGATTTATATTGTTTAGTTTCAAGGAGGGTCGCCTTTCTCTCTCTCTCTCTCTTCCTCTCTCTCTCTCTCTCTCGCTTCCTCGCGTGCGCTTTCTTTTTAAATGTAATCTCCGGTGTGGGCAAGAATAGAAAAAAAAAATGGTATTACTTGACTACCATGTCGTTGTAACTCACTCTCTTTCTGTCTCTCTCTCTCTCTCAGTTAGATAATACCTCAAAAAATTGGTCTTCATTACAAAAAATGATATGCAGAGAGAGAGAGAGAGAGAGAGAGAGAGAGAGAGAGAGAGAGAGAGAGAGAGAGAGAGAGAGAGAGAGCTCCTCATGGTAAGTTTAGTTTTTGAATGACCCGAAATCAAGCTGCCGAGTTTATCTCAATTTGTCTTTGTAATTGTATTACGTCCAGTTTCCTGAATTCTTCGTTGTTTTACCTCCTGCACCATTAAATAGATGTGCTGCATTAACGTAAAATAGATACGTATATACTTACATAGTAACAAGCAAGTGGTTGTTATTCAACAGAGGAGGGTTGCTACTAGGGTGGGAAAGAACATAGGTCTAGGAACTTCATCTCTGCCCTTTGTCCGTTATAAATATCTAGTTCCTTTGATAAGTAAGTTCGTTTTCTTTGGTACGTGCAACGTTCTTTTTAATAGATCCTTCGGCGTTTTCGTTATTACACGCGTTAAGTGTTTCTTTAATATACGCTCTCTCATACACCTATGTGTTTCAGTCGGGATACATGTATCACAGATCTCTAGTCTAGATTGTGTTGTCGATTATCCAAACTCAGATAGACATTAACGCTTCCCTCTGAATGTACAGGTTCCAACATTTTCATTGAAGTCTCGTTGCGTAAGCTAAGTCTTTAAAAGAAAGGAGGAAAAATATTTAAGAGTGAAAACGCTGAATTCACGCGTTATTTCACCAAAATAACGAGTGTGACAATGAATAACAGCCGGGGAGAAATAAATCAAATGAGAAAGGAAGGAATGCTCGATAATAACGCGGGAATAATGTGGAATGTGGCGATGGATAGGAATGTCATGTGAAGTTTGAAGAACAGGAAACGGTATGTGAAGTTCGGGGAATGTTAAACGTACTTTGAAATGTGGAAGAAAAGTCGTGATGTTGAACTTGGGAATAGAAAACGTAATATGAAATCTGGGGAACAAAAAACGTAGTTTAATCTTAATGAATAGAAAACGTATTATATGTAAAGAACAGAAAACGTGACATGAAATCTGATGAACAAGAAATGTGGTCTGCAGTATGAGAATTGAAAACGTAGTAACGAAATATTAGAAAGAGGGAGCAAAATACGAAGATGGAAGAAAGATACATTAAAGGAGGTACAGTAAAAGGAATGAAAGGGGTTGAAGCTAGGGGCCAAACTAGGGACGCTGCTAAGAACCTTTGGTAATGCCTACAGTGAGCCTCGTGAGGTGCTCTGACGGCACTATTCCCCATGGCGAATCAGCAAAGAGTCCTCACAGTTCTTATGAAAAAAGGCAAAAATGTCGTAAACTTGATTGTAGTTATTACCAAACAGACAAAAATGACATTAACTTCGCAGTTGCTCTTACAAAACAAGCCATTAGCCTCAATTAACAAACTAGAAAGGCCATTAACTTAAGTAAAAAAAGAGAGAGAGGTTAGAAATGCAATTGAATATTATTAATTATTATTATTATTATATTATTATTATTATTATTATTATTATTATTATTATTCAGTAGATGAAACCTATTCATATGGGACAAGCCCACCAAAGGGGCTACTGACTTGAAATTCAAGCTTCCAAAGAATAAAGTGTTCATTAAGAAGAAGCAAGAGGAAGTAAAGGGAAATAAAGTAAGAGATACCACTTATTAAAAAAGTAAAAAAGTAAATTAATAAATAGATAAAAATGTATCAAAATGCAAGAACAATAGTATTAGGGTAGTAATGATTCCTTGCAATCATTACAATAAAATGTCAGAATGCAGCGCATTCAGAAGTTCCTTAACAATCATTACAATAACGTCAGAATACAGAGCATTCAGAAATATATATTAAAATAGGATTGTGAAAATGATGGTGTGAGTATTCATCCGCTTTCGAATTCAGAAGGTAAATCAAAATGATTCTCAAGAGTTGTTCAGAAGCAGACAGAAAGAATGGCCCCTTAAATTGAAATATGCCTTTTCCCGACTTTTACAGCTTCAATAATTTTCCCTTCCACAGCTCGGTATCATTTTCAGTGATTGATGGGACGGGTGGGATCTTTTAATGTTTGAGTGAGTTAAGTTAAAGTTATAAAATAGTGTTACAGATGTCTATTATGCGAGGAGAGATGGAGAGAAGTTGATACGGAAGCTTGTCTAATATTTGATCCATGAAATGATATAAACCGTTCCTTCAGGCAAGTTGTTATGAATAAGGAAATTATAAATTTTAGTCGTAGGGTAACAAATAAGTTTTGTTAAGCAAAAACTTATAAAGTAAGGAAATTTTGACTTTGGTCCATAAAATAACATAAACAATATTACAGGTAAAACGTTTTGAAAAGAAATTTTGAATTTGATCCGTAAATCAAAATGGCATTTTGACTTTGGTCCATAAAATAACATAAACAATATTACAGGTAAAAAGTTTTGAGGAAATCTTGAATTTGATCTATAAATTAACATGAACTATTGCTTCAGCCAAATACTATGAGATTACTAACATAAACAATTTTTCAGGCAGAAATGAGGAAGTATAGAATTTGATCCATAAAAAAACGGTATTTCAGGCAAACATTCAGTGAAGAAATGTTGAATCTGACTCATTAAATAACACAAACAATACATCAGGAAAAAACTCATTAAGGAAGAAATTTTGAATTGATCCATAAAATAACATAAATAATACATCAGTCAGAAACAGTAAAACGAGGAAATTTAAAATTCGATCCATAAAATAACGTAAATAATATATCAGTCAGACACAGAGAACTGAGGATATACTGAAGTCGATCCATAAAATAATATAAATAACACATCAGGCAAAAACAGTAAAACGAGGAAATTGAAAATTTGATCCATAAAATAAAAAAAAATAATACTTCAAGCAGAAACATAAAACGTGGAAATTTTGAATTTGATCCATAAATAAAAAAAAAATAATACTTCAGTCAGAAACAATAAAACGAGGAGTTTTGAATTTGATCCATAAAATAAAAAAAAAATAACACATCAGTCAGCAACAATAACACGAGAAATTGAGAATTTGATCCACAAAATAATATATCAGTCAGACACATAAAACTGAGGAAATTCTGAATTCGATCCACAAAATAACAAAAATATTACATCAGGCAGAAACGATAAAAAGAGAATATTGAAAATATGATCCATAAAATAACATAAACATCAGTCAGAATTATAAAACGAGGGAATTTTGGATTTAGATCCACAAAACAACACATGCTATATCAGGCAGAAACAAGAAAACGAGAAATTGAGAATTTAATCCACAAAACAACTTAAATAACAATATTAGTCAAGAATTTAATCCTTAAAAAGTAACGCTAAATAACAATATTAGCCAGACACATAAAACAGGACATTCTAAATTCGATCCACAAAATAAAAAAATATACACCAGGCAGGAACAACAGCACGAGGAAATTGAAAATACAACGACAAGGACCCCGCCACCGTTCTTCGCCCGACGCTGATCGACGAGTTTTGGTGGAGTCGTCCACCACAAACAAAATTCTCTCGACAAGCGTTCCAGTCGGTCGAGCTCTCTTCTCTGACTGCAGTTTTATTGCTGCCTCCAATGGCTCCGGCTTTACAAGCAAGAGGCCTCTTTATAGGTCCACTAAGCAAACAGCCGTGCGTGAAACCGACATGTGTTTCGAAGTAAAAACAACATGGATTGCCAGAGATCGGGGTGGAACTTGAAATAAAGCGACGCCCACACAGGCATTCAGACATACACACACGCACACACACATACATGCGCGGTCTCTTTAAAGAAGGAAATGGCATGTTGTCCCTTTGTGTGTGTGTGTGTGTGTGTGTGTGTGCATTAAGAATGAAATTATATTATGTGTAAATATAAGTAGTGATCTCTCTCTCTCTCTCTCTCTCTCTCTCTCTCTCTCTCTCTCTCTCTCTTAAGATCTGAAATTATATTAAGATTGAAATTATATATGTATATATATATATATATATATATATATATATATATATATATATATATATATATATATATATATATATATATATACATATACACATCAGTAGTGATTCTCTCTCTCTCTCTCTCTCTCTCTCTCTCTCTCTCTCTCTCTCTCTCTCTCTCTCTCTCTCTCTCTCTCTCTATTTATTCTCTTTCCCCTATCCCAGTTTACTCAGTTTTGCATAATATAAGTAGTAATATGTTATACACACATATATATATACATACACACACACACATATATATATATATATATATATATATATATATATATGTGTGTGTGTGTGTAACCTATGTGTCCATACACGCATGTACGAGTATACGAGTATGCCAATATCTGCCAAAGTAATTATGTAACACCAAGAATATCTACTCTGCTTGCATGGCTATTTACAAAAGAATGCAATCACCAGTGCTTGCGCTTATGACATGCAACAAAATGCTAATGCCATCCCAAAGCACAAACAAAATCCATCACGTCTACAGCAGAAGGCGCCGCAGCACGAGGGGTTTTCAGGGGGGGCGGGGCGTTCAACTGCAGCACGGAGCTTAACATGAGCGTCAATCAGTTTCATCAAGACTCCAAACGAACGCGATTGGATCACACAAACAAGTCCCTGCTGGCAGGAGCAGCAGAAGTAGGAGCAGTTAAGGGCACGTGGGTGCGATTTAGTCATTAGTTTCGATATCTGCAATGATGTCCAATTAGGGAGGGACCGCCAGGAGTGAAATGGAGGAGGGCGGGGAGTCGTTTGGGGGAGGGGACTGTGCTTTGAAATCTTCACCGAAGACCGTTTCACTTTCGTGAGGTTTGGGAACCTCTTTGCCCGCGTCTTCGTGGATGGGGCTGTTCTCGCTGCTCGGGAAAGTTCGTGTTCTGTTCGTGGACATTTTCGTGATCTAGCGTTGTCTATTCGTGGACATTTTCGTGACTGAGTATTCTCTAATCGTGGACATTTTCGTGACCGAGTATTCTCTATTCGTGGAAATTATCTTGACTCAGTATTTTCCACTCATAGTAGTTACCTTGACCGAGTATTCTCTGTTCGTGGACATTTTCGTGACCGGGTGTTGTCTATTCGTGGATATTTTCGTGACCGAGTGTTGTCTATTCGTGGATATTTTCGTGACCGAGTGTTGTCTATTCGTGGATATTTTCGTGACCAAGTGTTGTCTATTCGTGGATATTTTCGTGACCGAGTGTTGTCTATTCGTGGATATTTTCGTGACCGAGTGTTGTCTATTCGTGGATATTTTCGTGACCGAGTGTTGTCTATTCGTGGATATTTTCGTGACTGAGTATTATCTATGCGTGGGAATTTTCGTGACCGAGTGTTGTCTATTCGTGGATATTTTCGTGACTGAGTATTATCTATGCGTAGGAATTTTCGTGACCAAGTGTTGCCTATTCGTGGGAATTTTCGTGATCGAGTGTTGTCTATTCGTGGACATTTTCGAGACCGAGTATTTTCTGTTCGTGGGAATTTTCGTGACCGAGTATTCGCTATTCGTGGACATTTTCGTGACCGAGTCTTGTCTATTCGTGGAGATTTTCGTGACTGAATATTCTCTACTAATGGAAGTTATCGTGAACGAGTATTCTCTATTCGTGGAGATTTTCGTAGACCAGTATTCTCTATTCATGAGTATTTTCGTGACTGAGTATTTTCTATTCATGGAAATATTCAAACTGCAAGAAATTTCGTGACTGAGTATTCAAACTGAAAGAAATTTTCGTGATTGAGTATTGAAACTGCAAAGAAATTTACGTGACTTGAGTATTCAAACTGCAAGGAATTCGAACTCAAAGAAATTTTCGTGACTGAGTATTCAAACTGAAAGAAATTGACGTGACTGAGTATCAAACTGAAAGAAATTTCGTGACTGAGTGTTCAAACTGAAAGAAATTTTCGTGATTGAGTATTGCAATTACACGGCAAATAAATGTTCGTGACCGAGTATTCAAACTACAAAGACATTTCATGACTGAGTGTTCAAACTACAAGAAATTTCGTGACTGAGTATTCAAAGTACAAGAAATTTCGTGACTAAGTATTCAAACTGCAAGACATTTCATGATTTAGTATTCAAACTACAAGAAATTTCGTGACTGAGTATTCAAACTGCAAGAAATTTCGTGACTGAGTATTCAAACTGCAAGAAATTTCGTGACTGAGTTTTCAAAGTACAAGAAATTTCGTGACTAAGTATTCAAACTGCAAGACATTTCATGATTTAGTATTCAAACTAAAAGAAATTTCGTGACTGAGTATTCAAACTGCAAGAAATTTCTTGAGTGAGTATTCAAACTGCCAAGAAATTGACGTGACTGAGTATTCAAATTGCAAGAAATTTTCGTGGTTGAGTACTGACACTGCAAAGAAATTTTCGTGACTGAGTGTTGAAACTGCAAGAAAATTTCGTGACTGAATATTCAGACTGCAAGAAATTTCGTGACCGAGTATTCAGACTGAAAGAAATTATGGTGATTCAATATTCAAACTGCAAGAAATTTCGTGACTGAGTATTCAAACTGCAAGAAATTTTCGTGACTGAATATTCGAACTGCAAGAAATTTCGTGACTGAGTATTTAATATATTTTCGTGACTAATTTTCTCGCAATTGAGGAATTTTCGTGAGTGAATAATCTCTCAGTTGCGAATTTCGAAAATGGTGCTTCCGTTCCGTGGCACCTAATAGTTAGAATCTCGACACTGCAAGCTTATCTCGAGCTCCGAGGATTACATTTGCGTTTCAAAAGATAAGCGTGCACAAATTAGAGAGAGAGAGAGAGAGAGAGAGAGAGAGAGAGAGAGAGAGAGAGAGAGAGAGAGAGATCACTACTTATTATTATACAGAATATAATTTCAATCCTAAAGCAATGAGAGAGAGAGAGAGAGAGAGAGAGAGAGAGAGAGAGAGAGAGAGAGAGAGAGAGAGAGAGAGAGAGAGAGATCACTACTTATAATTATACAGAATATAATTTCAATCTTAGAGAGAGAGAGAGAGAGAGAGAGAGAGAGAGAGAGAGAGAGAGAGAGAGAGAGAGAGAGAGAGATCACTACTTATAATTCTACAGAATATAATTTCAATCTGAAAACAGTGAGACGAGAGAGAGAGAGAGAGAGAGAGAGAGAGAGAGAGAGAGAGAGAGAGAGAGAGAGAGAGAGAGAGAGAGAGAGATCACTACTTATAATTATACAGAATATAATTTCAGTCTTAAAGCAGAGAGAGAGAGAGAGAGAGAGAGAGAGAGAGAGAGAGAGAGAGAGAGAGAGAGATCACTACTTAAAATTATACAGAATATAATTTCAATCTGAAAACAGTGAGAGAGAGACTACTTAAAATTATAGAGAGATAGAGAGAGAGAGAGAGAGAGAGAGAGAGAGAGAATCACTAGAGAAAATACAAAATATAATTTCAGTCTTAAAATACAAAGAGATAGAGAGAGAGAGAGAAAGCAGAGAGAGAGAGAGAGATAAATCATTCATCACCGTGGGAAAAAAAAAAAGATATTCAAGAGATTCGTCCCAGTGACGCAAATCACTTTAAGACGTCTCTCTTCACATGCCTGGATTGAAGTGGTTGGTCCTTGAGGACGCAAAACCTACTTTATTTCATTTCTATTATCATTACAAATATCATAAATGTATATTAATGTATTCATTTGCGAATACTAAAATAGATGTCGCGCAATTGGAACTTCTGAAGTTCAAAAGAAAATGCAATGCATTATTGCCCTAATATTGTTCTCCTTGCATTTTAATAAATTTTTATCGATTTATTAATTCATTTTTTTCTTTTTTTAATAAGTGGTATCTCTTCTTCCTAATGAACACCATATTCTTTGGAAGCTTGAGTTTCAAGTCAATGGTCCCTTTGGTGGGCTTGTTCCATATGAATAGGTTTCATCGACTGAATAATAATAATAATAATAATAATAATAATAATAATAATAATAATACGTACTTAAGTATATCTTAGTTTTACCAGACCACTGAGCTGAATAACAGCTCTCCTAGGGCTGGCCCGAAGGATTAGACTTATTTTACGTGGCTAAGAACCAATACTGAGCAACGGGACCTACAGCTTATTGTGGAATTGAACCACATTATAGCGAGAAATGAATTTCTATCACCAGAAATAAATTCCTCTAACTCTTCATCAGCCGGCCAGGGAATTGAACTCCAGTCCATCGAGTGACAGTCTGGAGCTCAACCGACTCAGCCAACGAAGGGCTATAATACGTACTTGAGACACATACTGCGTGTTTACATAATTGTTAATATTAATATATGAACTCGAACACATACATTAACATACATTAACACTGCTTAAAGAGGTAATTAAAAACTGCGCATGAATAATAATAATAATAATAATAATAATAATAATAATAATAATAATAATAATAATAATAATAATATTCTTTATTGCAGCTCAGGCCATATAAACGTACCCTTTGCCCTCTCTCTCTCTCTCTCTCTCTCTCTCTCTCTCTCTCTCTCTCTCTCTCTGACTCTCGTGTAACACCTGAATGCGCCAGTAATAAAATAATGGATTATAACTGCTGCTACAGACATTTTAGTCCATTATCAGCCCTGATGGACAGCGGAGACGCGCAATCCAGCGATAATCAATAGCATTGCCGCGAGTTATTGTCGTCGACGTTATTGTTAAACTGCCGAGCAAACGTGGCTCCTGCGTTCGTGAGTTCGTCGTAACACGAATTCGAAGATGCGCAGCGTCGATCCAGCGGCTATTACTTGTGATTTGTCGCTCCGCGTCGTGCCACCAGGCGCATGCGCGTCTCGTCGCAACATCGGTGTCGGACTTAAATCGTTCCGGCATTCCTACACGAGCCACCCGGGTTTTAATTCGGTTCAAGACGAATTGATTTTCTTCCGACGAGAGTTTGTTTTAGTTTTTTGTAAAAGGAAATATATTGTGCCGGTTTTGTCTGTCCGTCCGCGCTTTATTCTGTCTGCACTTTTTTCTGTCCGCCCTCAGATCTTAAAAACTACTGAGGCTAGAGGGCTGCAAATTGGTATGATGATCATCCACCCTCCAGTCATCAAACATACCAAGTTGCAGCCCTCTAGCCTCTGTAGTTTTCATTTTATTTAAGTTAGCCATCATCTTGCGTCTGGCAACTATATAGGATAGGCCACCACTTGCTTTTTGTCAACGGCTATTTTATCATCATTCAAAATCCAGCCTCATTTCCCTCATAGTTGAATGGCAGTTTCAATATCACTATCGTTATCCATGGTAATTTTTACTTGTTATCGTAATCAATGTTTCACTAATAGCATTATGAAATTTGCTATTATTATTATTATTATTATTATTATTATTATTATTATTATTGAATTGATTTTATACCGAGTTTTCTTAATTCTTCTAATAATTCGCTTTTCCTGGACATCAATATTAGTCAGTAATTGTCCAATGTTCCTATTTCGATGTCATCCATCGAAATATGAACGTTGAAATTCCAATTTTAAAATAAAGAATTTCTAATAATGTTTTCATATCCAGGAAAACTGAAATTATTGAGAAGAATTGAGAAAAAGCGAATTATAAAATCAATTGAGAAAATGCAGCCATTTTATTCAACAAAACTTGCCTTTTATTCAACAAAACTTCTCCCTTCGTATAATATTATTATTATTATTATTATTATTATTATTATTATTATTATTATTATTATTATTATTATTATTATTATTATTATTATTATTATTATTTCAGGTTCCACCCGTAATCATCAAGTGAGTTTGAGTAGCAGATGTTCGTGATCGAGAGAACTTGTAATTATTATTATTATTATTATTATTATTATTATTATTATTATTATTATTAGTAGTAGTAGTAGTAGTAGTAGTAGTAGTAGTATTAGTAGTAGTGATAGAAGCACGGACAACAGTACCCATACCCTGAATAATCTTTTGAAGAGACGCGCCCCGAGATCCCAAACCCTTTTGGGCACATTTTGCAATATACTCGGAAATTGTTGCATGAACGTGCTGTGTGACATGTTAGAAAAAAGGGGAGGAGGGGGTAGCTTGGAGGGGATTGGAGGGTTGGGGGGAGAAGGAAAGGAGATGGTTGTGGGGGTGTGGGTGTGGGGGGGGGATGGTGATTCATCTCCAAGCCGTCAGGAAAACTTCGGTGCCGGTCCCTACAGGAGATGATCATACGATTTTTTTTTGGGGGTGGGGA
>NC_089756.1:32648761-32656261 GCF_040412425.1 Macrobrachium rosenbergii | reverse complement strand
TATATATATATATATATGTACATACATATATATATTCATAAATATTGCAGTGAGGAAATATTGCAATGCATTGTTTGCAGAGATGTAGAGTAAATAAACAGATAGGGAAATGCTCCGGTATATGCAAGAGTCCCCCTAAGCTCATGAAATATTCATTTTGTAGGAAAATTGACCAACGACAGAAACTGCGGTTCTCTACCATTCGCTGGAAAATAATATTAGATTTAGAGATGATTCCTTGAAAATTTTTATACTGTTTAAAGAGTTGGCTGTGAGTCAGTGAAAATGCCTGAGTAGATAAACAAGTGGTTCATTATATATATTTTCTAATGCATTCTTAAGCCAAAATATCCTTGACTGGACTGATAAACTGCTTTGGGACTGGATATGTATATATAAAAAAAAACACGGAATGGATTGCAGAGACGCACTCAAAAGCAATAGCAATAAAATTAATAACAAAAGCAGATGTAATTAGGTGTCATCTAGATCACCTGTGACACGGAAGAATAAAGTATATTACATAAAATGACACTGTCGTTTTATTATTATTATTATTATTATTATTATTATTATTATTATTATTATTATTATTACTATTATTATTCAGTAAATGAAACTTATCCATATGGAACAAGCCCACCAAAGGGGTCACTGACTCTAAATTCAAGATTCCAAATAATATTAATGTGTTCATTACGAAGAAGTAAGAGGAAGTAAAGTGAATAACAAGACAAAAAAAGTGTCTATTCTTCAAGATTGCCACTAATGTTCAGTTATAGCTAAAACTGAGAAGCAAAACTGAACCCACCAACGTTCAGTTGTAGCTGCGCAGTTATGCCTGCACAGTCGGCTTGCGCAGGCAAAATTGAACCCGCTAACCTTCAGTTTTGCCTGAGTAGTTATGCCTGCACAGTCAGCCTGCGCAGGCAAAACTGAACCCTGAACCCGCTAACGTTCAGTTATACCTGTCCAGTTATGCCTGCACAGTCGGCCTGCTCAGGCAGAACTGAACCCACTAATGTCCAGTTATACCTGCACAGGCAAAACTGAACCCACTAACGTTCAAGTTATACCTGTGCAGCTATGCCTGCGCAGTCGGCAAGCGCAGGCAAAGCTGAAAGATGTCGAGACAGATACATTTGTCAGAAGATGCGAGACGAGATGGAAGATTAACGACATAAAAGCTTTGATAGATGGGATTCACAAAGGCTCATTAACAGCGCCATTGAATGGCGGGAGATGTGCTCGAATATGGATGATATATTAGGAGAGAGAGAGAGAGAGAGAGAGAGAGAGAGAGAGAGAGAGAGAGAGAGAGAGAGAGGTGGACGGTCGATTGGAGTAAATATGAAACAGGAAGAGATTGATCTTGAAGAGCAACTGCGAGAAGAGAGAGAGAGAGAGAGAGAGACAGGAATGGAAAGAGAGAGATATATATAGGAGGAGAGAGAGAGGAGGGGAAACAGAGAGAGAGAGAGAGAGAGAGAGAGAGAGAGAGAGAGAGAGGAGGGGAAACAGAGAGAGAGAGAGAGATAATGGAGGGGAAAAAAGAGAGAGAGAGAGAGAGAGAGAAGAGAGAGAGAGGAAAGAGAGAGAGAGAGAGAGAGAGAGAGAGAGAGAGAGAGAGAGAGAGAGAGAGAGAGAGAGACAGAGATAAAACAGGTGAACAACAAGGAAGTCCGGGAGTGGAAATGGAAGAGAAGAAGAAGAAATGGAAGCGGAGGGCGATGAGAACCTTGAAACGAAAAGGCGAGGAGATAGATAAAAGGAACCAGTAAAATAGCCGAAAATCGATTTGGAATACAAAGTGTGGCGGACGAAATGTTCGGTCACTGGAAAGAAACGGTTTGATGTCAGTTGTAGGTTTTAATTGCTGGGAAGTCAGTAGGGATGGATGAAAAGAATAATTGCCCCGGCCAAGGAGAATTCTAAAGAAAGGAAAATAAAATCAAAGAATATATATATATATATATATATATATATATATATATATATATATATATATATATATATATATATATATATATATATATATATATATTCTTATAGAAATAATCAACACACAATCACGTGTGGAACAGAAATAAATTTCTGACTCACATCAGGATCGAACCCAGGTCTTTCATTTGACAGACAAGACCGCTCCCAACCGAGCCACACAAATCATAAAAGAAGTTGGAACCTAAGGTAAAGCCCTAGGTACAGTTGTACTTAGGTTCCAACTTCTTTTATGGTTTGTGTGGCTTGGTTGGCAGCCGTCTTGTCTTCCAATTGAAAGATCTAGGTGGCTTTACCTTAGGTTCCAACTTCTTTTATGACTTGTGTGGGTTGGTTGGCAGCGGTCTTGTCTTTCAGTTGAAAGATCCTGGGTTCGATCCTGATGTGAGTCGGAAATTTATTTCTGTTCCACACGTGATTGTGTTTGATTACATATATATATATATATATATATATATATATATATATATATATATATATATATATATATATATATATATATGTGTGTGTGTGTGTGTGTGTGTGTGTGTGTGTATCTACGTTCGTGAACATATTTTCACCGTGTTTATATGCATAGCTAATTACATATGAATATAATATGTTGGCCATTTGTATATTTGATACAGTAATTACGAGTATATCCCATTATACTCAAGAAACCAGCACGCTGTTCCAAATTCGCCTAATGTTAGAACTGCGTTATGTTTCCCCCGTAATGTAATTGCTCTCTCTCTCTCTCTCTCTGATCTTGATGTAATTGCAGTGTTAATGTTCTCTCTCTCTCTCTCTCTCTCTCTCTCTGATGTAATTGCAGTGTTAATGCTCTCTCTCTCTCTCTCGTAATATAATTGCAGTGTTAATCTCTCTCTCTCTCTCTCTCTCTCTCTCTCTCTCTCTCTCTCTCTCTCTCTCTCTCTCTCTCTCTCTCGTAATATAATTGCAGTGTTAATCTCTCTCTCTCTCTCTCTCTCTCTCTCTCTCTCTCTCTCTCTCTCTCTCTCTCTCAGTGTAATTGTAGTGTTAATGTTCGCTCTCTCTTTCTCCCTCTCATAATGTAATTGAAGTGTTCTCTCTCTCTCTCTCCCATAATGTAATTGCAGTGTTAATGCTCTCTCTCTCTCTCTCTCTCTCTCTCTCTCTCTCTCTCTCTCTCTCTCTCTCTCTCTCGTAATGTAATTGCAGAGATAATGTTCTCTCTATCTCTGTCTCCTTCTCGTAATGTAATTTTAGTGTTAATATTCTCTCTCTCTCTCTCTCTCTCTCTCTCTCTCTCTCTCTCTCTCTCTCTCACGGGCGCATCAACCAACGCACTGCAGTGGGGGAAATAATTGCTAATGGACCAGATCTGGCAAAGTGGTTAGGCAAAGGACGAACGAATCTCGCTCCTCTTAAGTATAACAAACAAACGACACGCGCCGTAATGTTTGCCGGAATGATATATGGTGACGTTTACGGTCGCCGGAGGCTCTCTCTCTCTCTCTCTCTCTCTCTCTCTCTCTCTCTCTCTCTCTCTTTACGGCTCCGTTGGAGAGACGGAGCCAGAGACAGTGAAGGGATTTTGGCTCCCTGGAGCTGTTTTCGTTTGTGTGATTCTTGAAGTTATTATTATTATTATTATTATTATTATTATTATTATTATTATTATTATTATTATTATTATGGTAATGAACGACGGATAATCAAGCTAGGACTAGTCATTATCATCATCGTCATTAAAGCCGAATTATTATTATTATTATTATTATTATTATTATTATTATTATTATTATTCATTGTGTTCTTGTTGTAATGAATTACAGATGACCAAGCTACGATTATTCTTATAATTATAATCATCATTAATTTCGGATTATTATTATTATTATTATTATTATTATTATTATTATTATTATTATTATTATTATTATTATTATTATTATACAGTACCAGCTATCAAAATTTGACTACTCTATGACAGTGGTCATATTTAGTCATGAAAACACATCACAGCTCATCAAAATATTATTATTATTATTATTATTATTATGAAAAATCCTTCAAAAAATAACGTGAACTCTTAATGGAGAAAAAACACGGGGAATATCATATAATGAAATTACAAAATTAAAAGTTCAAAATACAAAATCCAGGAAAATGCTTGAACTTGAATTTAAAAAAAGCATCTCAGTGACTTTTCCTGTCTGTATATTAACGCTGAGTTTCAGAGTGGACTTCATATTATTATTATTATGTTATTATTCATCAAAATTTCATAATTGCATGAGGCGCTAAAATGGTGAAGAAATCCTCAGCGTTGCAGATGTGAAAATATATTTTAGAAATATATATACAAACGAGAGCTTTCGAGGGCCTGCTCAGATATATTATTATTATTATTATTATTATTATTATTATTATTATTATTATTATTATTATTATTATTATTAAAGTGTTGACCAGCCACCATCATTATATTACCATCGATTCCATTGTTTAATATTATTATAATGAATATAGTTTTAATATCACATATAATGATTTTAAAACCGACGACGGTGGTAATGGTGATGACGAAAATAACACTATTTATGATGATATTAAGAACAGTAGAGATAGTAACAGTAATAACTTGATTGATACTGATTATAATGATATGGCATCGGCAAAAACAGTAATGATGATGACGGTTGGGAAATACTTTGAAAATGGCATTGATAATAATCTTGGTGAGACATTAATAATGATGATTATACTAATAATATTGAGAAAATAATAATATTTATAACAATCCTAATGAGATAATGATAACGATCATTTTATTAATGTTAATGAGTTAGCAATGATCATTATAATATTCTTAATGAGAAAATAATAACATCTATAATAATCTTAATGAGACAGCAATGATAATTATAATAATCTTAATGAGATAACAATGATAATTATAATAATCTTAATGAGATAACAATGATAATTATAATAATCCTAATGAGATAACAATGATAATTATAATATTAATGAGAATATAATATTTATAATAAGCTTAATGAGAACAATGATAATTATGATAATCTTAATGAAATGACAATGATAATTATAATAATCTTAATGAGATAACAATGATAATTATAATAATCTTAATGAGATAACAATGACAATTATAATAATCTTAATGAGATAACAATGATAATTATAATAATCCTAACGAGAAAATAATATTTATAGTCTTAATAAGATAACAATGATAACTATAATAATCTTAACGAGAATAAACGATAATTATAATAATCTCAATGACATAATGATAATAGTGATAATTATAATCACCTTAATGAGATAATGATAACGATGATTATTGAGATAATAATAATGATAATTATATTAATCTTAATGAGATAACAATGATAATTATAATAATCGTAATGAGAAAATAACTATAATTTTATTAATCTTAATGAGATCATTAAGATCCTCTTACCAACACTTCCCGAAGTGGCGATAAGACAACAGCGATAGTAATTGTCATTATCATTATGATTTTAATAATGCATTCCACGCCACTGGAGTCTCAGAAACACGAACAATCAACAGCTTTTACAGAAAACTAAAAGCCTAAACTAGTGATTGGCAGAATTGTAAATTACTCATGAAGTAATGACAATCATTAACGATTCATCATTCATTTCAAATAGTCAATATCGATTCTGTCACTTTCATTCAGAGTTTGTATATATTCTTCTTCTTCTTCTTCTTCTTCTTCTTCTTTCTTCTTCTTCTTCTTCTTCTTCTTCTTCTTCTTCTTCTTCTTCTTCTTCTTCTTCTTTTAACGTGCTTTTTCCCAATTTTCGTATGGACTTTGATTTGGCTTTGGGGTAGACCATAGTCTCGATCGTTTGTATATATTAATAAAATGAAAAACTCCATTAAACTTGCACCTAATCTTCTAATCAGTACAGCGCTTCAGTGTAAGAGGTTAAGCCGAAACTAGTGATTAGAAGAATTTAGAACTAGCTGATGAGAATAACAAGTGAAAAATGCGCCGAAGTTTTTTTCGGCGCAGTCGAGTTTTCTGTACAGCCGCTACAGCGTATAATCAAGGCCACCGAAAATAGAGCACCTTTCGGTGGTCTCGGTACATTGCTGTACTAGCCGCGGCCCATGAAACTTAAACCGCGTCCCGGTGGTGGCCTGGCCTATAACGTTACCAGAAGCACGATTATGGCTAATTTAACCTTAATTAAAATAAAAACTACTGAGGCTAGAGGACTGCAATTTGGTAGGTTTGATGTCTGGAGGGTGGAAGATCAACACACGAATTTGCAGCCCTCTAGCCTCAGTAGTTTTTAAGATCTGAGATTGGACAGAAAAAGTGCGGACAGAATAAAGTGCGGACGGACTGACAAAGCCGGCACAATAGTTTTCCTTTACAGAAAGCTAAAAATTAACTGAAGAAGTGTATGAAAAATCATTAAGAAAATTGAAGATTCACTCCAGCTCCTGTCAAACTTGTAAACACAACAGAGTACAAACTCTCATCTATGACACAAGGAAACTCGCCCCCTCCCCCCAATCCCGCCCTCCCCCCACCCAAAACAAGTCGAGACCTACACTGATCAAGACTGACTTAGTTTCGGGGGAAAGTTAAAAACCTTTTTGGGAAAAGGATTCCCATCGGATATTCAGGGAGGGGAGATAAAAGAAAAATCTTTTTTTGGGGCGCTATAATATATTAAATTATGGGACCGCGGCTTATAATCTCCCAAACTTCAGTGGACGGTCTCGCGCTAGTTCCCCCGATGGAGATGGCAGCTTTGTGACCCGGGAACGATGTCCTAAGTTTAGCCTTTTTGATCAGCCTGAGACGAGGCCTTCCTGAGATCATATGATGATGTGTGTGTGTGTGTATATGTATATATATATATATATATATATATATATATATATATATATATATATATATATATATATATATATATATATATTCTGTATATGTATACATATATATATGTGTGTGTGTGTGTGTGCGTGCGTATTCATGGGAGTTTCCTGTGCGTGCGTGAGTATTGCATGCAGGTATGTATGCCAACCCACCCCATACTGACCTGTTGTTCAACACTAGCCGACAGCCAACTTCCATATTCATAACTATGAAAATGACTTCCTGTTTTGGCCCCCCGAAAAAGGATGTTTCAAGGACGCACCTACGAACTTGGTCGTGAAATGGAGAAAAAAACGAGTAAAAAAAAATGCGCCGAAGTTCCTTCGGCGTAATCGAGTTTTCTGTACAGCCGCTAAAACATACTGTATAATCAAGGCCACTGAAAATATTTCTATCTTTCGGTGGTGTCGGTATATTGCTGCATGAGCCGCGGCCCATGAAACTATAACCACGGCCCGGTGGTGACCTATCCTATAGCGTTCCCAGAAGCACGATTTTGGATAACTTTAACATTAAATAAAATAAAAACTACTGCGGCTAGAGGGCTGCAATTTGGTATGTTTGATGACTGGAGGGTGGAT
>NC_089756.1:32616261-32638761 GCF_040412425.1 Macrobrachium rosenbergii | reverse complement strand
CTGAGGATTAAATGCTTTCAATTCTGATATATGCAAATCGTAATTATGGAAAAAAGAAATTGAGCTTTTCACTCTTAAAACCATTAGTTGTACCCGTTTTGTACTCGTCGGTTCAAAAAAATTGGGACACTCCGCCAAAAAAGATTGGGAGACATTTTAGATCATTATGAAATGTCCTCGTCATATACTGTGGGTACCTCTGAGTATCAGTAATGTTCTGTGGGTACCTCTGAGTATTAGTAATGTTCTGTGGGTACCTCTGAGTATCAGTAATGTTCTGTGGGCACCTCTGGGTATCAGTAATATTCTGTGGGTACCTCTGAGTATCAGTAATGTTCTGTGGGTACCTCTGAGTATCAGTAATGTTCTGTGGGTACCTCTGAGTATCAGTAATGTTCTGTGGGTACCTCTGAGTATCGGTAATATACTTTGGGTACATCTGAGTATCACCAGTGTTCTGTGGGTACCTCTGAGTATCAGTAATGTTCTGTGGGTACCTCTGCTTATCAGCAATATATTGTGGGGACCTCTGAGTATCAGTATTATACTGTGGGTATCTCTGAGTATCGGTAATATACTTTGGGTACCTCTGAGTATCAGTAATATGCTGTGGGTGCCTCTGAGTATCAGTAATACACTCTGGGTTCCTCTGCTTATCAGTAATATACCGTTTGTAACCTCTGAGTATCGGTAATATACTTTGGGTACCTCTGAGTATGATTAATGTAATGTGGGCACCTCTGAGTACCAGTAATATGCTCTGGACACCTCTGCTTATCAGCAGTATATGTGTGGGGACCTCTGAGTATCAGTAATATACTATTTGTATCTCTGAGTATCAGTAATATACTTTGGATACCTCTGAGCGTCAGTAATATATTGGGGGTACCTCTGAATATCAGTAATATACTTTGAGTACCTCAGGTTATCAGTAATATACTTTATCTCAGGTTATCACTAATATACTTTGAATACCTCTGATTGTCAGTAATATACTTTGGGTACCTCTTGAGTATCAGTAATATACTTTAGGTACCTCTGATTATCAGTAAATATACTTTGGGTAACTCTGATTACTAGTAATGTGCTGTGTGTACCTCATAGTATCACTAATATACTGTTTGTACCTTTGGGCATCATTAATATACTGTGGACGCGACTACGTAGCAGTTTGCATGTTTGACGTATGTTTGGAAAAGTGTTTGTGTGCGTGTTTGTGTGATCGCTTTAGATATGCGTGTGTGTTTGTTCGCGTATGCTTTCGAACTGTTTGTTAGTTTATGAAAGTGTACGCATTTAAGTGTTTTCTGGAATGTGTATTAGTTTACAGTGCCCAATGGTGTGCGCGCGTAGTTTATCCTTTCACAGAGAGAGAGAGAGAGAGAGAGAGAGAGAGAGAGAGAGAGAGAGAGAGAGAGAGAGAGGATTTCAAATTCGTCACAGAAGTTGTAAGTTGCACTGTAATGTCCCCCTTTCTTATAGGACTATAGAGAGAGAGAGAGAGAGAGAGAGAGAGAGAGAGAGAGAGAGAGAGAGGATTTAAAATTCGTCACAAAAGTAATAAGTTGCACTGTAATGTCTCCCTTTTTTATAGGACTATATGAGAGAGAGAGAGAGAGAGAGAGAGAGAGAGAGAGAGAGAGAGAGAGAGAGAGAGAGAGAGAGAGAGAGAGGATTTAAAATTCGTCACAAAAGGGGTAAGTTGCACTGTAATGTCTCCTTCTTTTTATAGGACTATATTAAAGAGAGAGAGAGAGAGAGAGAGAGAGAGAGAGAGAGAGAGAGAGAGAGAGAAGGAAGTAATTTTGTTATTTGACTAGTACCCATTTTTATTATTTTAGCAAAATTAATTCCATATTTAATATCGACTAATTCTACAAATGTAAACCTAAACACGTTTACGGTTACCGTTAACATTAAAACACGGTTAAAACACGGATCCTCCAACGTGGGGCCTCAGTAATCCCACTTTTACCCACTGGAGCTTAATGATCTTTCTTGTTACATGAGATGGACAAGCAATCAATTTACGCGGAAAATTACCTTAGGAATTTCCTATTTTCTGCTCAGGTTGGCCTGTATAACCTTTTTTTTTTTTTTGGTGGGCGTGTGAAAGCATACTTTAATATGTGTGTGTGGATGTACATATGTATGTATGCTTGCTTACATTCTCTCTCTCTCTCTCTCTCTCTCTCTCTCTCTCTATATATATATATATATATATATATATATATATATATATATATATATATATATATATATATATATATATATATAATCAACAGACAATCACGTGTGGGACAGAAATAAATTTCTGACTCACATCAGATCGAACCCAGGTCTTTCAGTGTACTGGCCTAGTGGTCAGCGCCCTTGCCTTTCAACTGAAAGACCTGGGTTCGATCCTGATGTGAGTCAGAAATTTATATACATATATATATATATATATATATATATATATATATATATATATATATATATATGATAGATAATTAGAGAAAGAAAGAGCGAGTTTAACGGTTGCCATTCAGAGTTTTCCCGGACAGCGCCGGGTTGGTCAGCAAGTATATATTTATATATATAGTCTTGTGCGTGTGTGTGTGTGTGTTTGCACGTATCGTTTAAATGACCGACGAATATAAATCTCTATTCCATACCACGAAGATAAAGAACGAAAGTTAAAACAAAACCGACTATCAGATACATACATACAGCCATTAACCCCTCGTACCAGCGAAAAGACTCTGACCGAGAGGAAATTCGTGTCTGTCCCCAAATGACCGACAAACGATCGAGAACGCGATCGCCTGACGACACGGCAGCGATATCACTATCCCATACCATCGATCCGTCGCGTCTTAAAAATGTTGTAATGTTTCGGCCGTCGCGAAAGTCTCACTGAGAAACATTACGTACCAGAATTTGTTTGCACGCGATGGGGGAGGGAACATTGTTCGTGACATAAAAGCCTGTGGCACTGTGTGCTGGTAAATGGTAACACCTTGTGGCACTGTGTAGTGGTCAGTGGGAAGAGCTTATGGCACTGTGTATTGGTAAATGGTAAAAGCTGGTGGAACTGTGTACTGGTAAGTGGTAAAAGCTTGTGGTACTATGTACTGGTAAGTGGTAAAAAACCTTTCGGTACTGTGTACTGGTAAATGGTAGTATCTTGTGGCACAGTTTACTGGTAAGTGGTAAAACAGTGTAGCACTGTGTACTGGTAAAATGGCAACACCTTGTGGCACTGTGTACTGGTAAGTGGAAAAACCTTATGGCACTGTGTACTGGTAAATGTGGCTCTGTGTATTGGTAAGTGGTAAAAGCTTATGGCACTGTGTACTGGTAAATGGTAATACCTTGTGGCACTGTGTACTGGTAAGTGGTAGAACAGTGTGGCACTATGTACTGGTAAATGGTAATGCCTTACGGCACTGTGCACTGGTAAGTGGTAAAACCTTGTGGCACTGTGTACTGGTAAGTGGCTAAGCCTTGAGGAACTGTGTACTTGTAAGTGGTAGAACAGTGTAGCACTGTATACTGGTAAATGGTAGAACAGTGTAGCACTGTGTACTTGTAAGTGGTAGAACAGTGTAGCACTATGTACTGGTAAGTGGCAAAACCTTGTGGCACTGTGTACTGCTAAATGGTAAAAGCGTATGACACTCTGTACTGGCAAGTGGTAACACTTTCCTCACTCTGTACTAGTGCCACGTTACGTCACGGGGCCACAGTAACGTTATGTCACTGTGCCTTGGTAATGCATTGTGGCACTATGTACTCGTTAGCTTTGGACGTCCGGTATGGTGGCACTGTGACCTTCATTCGTTTATTGTCATTTTCCTGTTGGGCGTAAAGGTTATTTTATATTTCCTTGCCGGATGAATACGAGGAATTAGGAAGTAATTAGTAAAATGAATGTAATTATGAATGAAAGATTCATAATTACATTCTTTTCACTGATTACTTCCTAATTCCTCGTATTAATAACTAGAACACAAGAGATTATTTCCAAATCGGACAAGTGCAGTAAAATGAAGTATAGTTTGCAAAAAGAAAGCTTGTAACTAAAAATAAAATTAAATCAGTATTCCTTAACTAAAATAATGCGCTGAAATTAAAGTGAATCGGTAAAAGAAATTCTAATTGGATGGCCTTAAAAAAAGTATAATTATTAAAAGATATAAACAATCAAACGAATTGTTAAAACAGGGTTTATCGAAGAATGAAATGAAAAACCGAGCGCATGAATTAATAATCTATAGATAAAATAAAATATACAATGTTTTGTAAATCAATTAACAAATTTTTTTTGCGGAAGTATGTTGTAATTTCTGAAATAAATCATTAGTCAAACTGAAATGGCGTAGCAGGAACGAACAAAAAAAAAATATACATATAAAAAACATTTGGTTATTGACCTGAAATGGTGTAGCATGAACGAGCTAAAAAAATATATATAAAAAACATTTAGTTATTGACCTTTTACCAACAGATTTCCTCTTCTTATTCATTTATAAGGCACGAGATTATCCCATCATTTAGACAGTTGACATAAGCAAAATTATCATTTTAATACTTAAAAAAGCAACAATAACGTGAATAATAATAATAATAATAATAATAATAATAATAATAATAATAATAATAATAATAATAATAATAATATTAAGGCAGTTAACAACAATAGAATGGACGAATAAAATAATAGAAGACTACAACGGAAGGTGAATGACTTAATTTAAGTTTTCGTGTTGTCAAATCTTGCAGTAGTTCTCCAGGAGTGACATGTCACTCCTATGTCATGTCACTCCTATGTCATGTCACTCCTATGTCATGTCACTCCTATGACATGTCATAGGAATAACATGGCATAGGAATGACATATCATAGGAGTGACTTGTCATAGGAGTGTCATATCATAGAAGTGACATGTCATAGGAATGACATAACAAAGGAGTGACACTTCAGATATAAATTTCAAAGGAGTGACAACCACTCAACCAGTATTTAAAATATATATAACAATTCAGTGGTTCTGGTTTTTCTGAAAGTGAAATCATAGTAATATAATTTTTATAGTTATTGGTTACTTTTCACTTCGTTATGTCGCTCCGATAAAATATCACTCCTTTAATACGGTATTTATGTCACTCCTTTGTCATGTCACTCCTGTGAAATGTCCCTCTTTTAATACAGTATTCATGTCACTCCTATGAAACGTCCCTCCTTTAATACGGTGTTTGTCACCCATTTGTTGTGTCACTCCTATGAAATATCCCTCCTTTAATACGGTGTTTGTCACCCATTTGTTATGCCACTCCTATGAAATATCCCTCCTTTAATACGGTATTTGTGCCACTTCTTTGAAATGTCTCTCCTGTAATAGGATATTTATGTCACTCCTATGAAATGTCCCTCCTCTAATACGGTATTTATGTCACTCCTATGAAATGTCCCTCCTTTAATACGGTATTTGTGTCACTTCTTTGAAATGTCTCTCCTGTAATAGGATATTTATGTCACTCCTTTATGTCACTCCTATGAAATGTCCCTCCTTTAATACGGTATTTGTGTCACTTCTATGAAATGTCCCTCCTGTAATAGGATATTTATGTCACTCCTATGAAATGTCCCTCCTCTAATACGGTATTTATATCACTCCTATGAAATGTCCCTCCTTTAATACGGTATTTGTGTCACTTCTTTGAAATGTCCCTCCTGTAATAGAATATTTGTCACTCCTATGAAATGCCCCTCCTTTAATACGGTATTTGTGTCACTTCTATGAAATGTCCCTCCTGTAATAGGATATTTGTCACTCCTTTATGTCACTTCTATGAAATGCCCTCCTGTAATAGGATATTTATGTCACTCCTTTACGTCACTCCTATGAAATGTCCCTCTCCCGATACAGACCCTTACCCAGAGTTATCTTGTAATGAGAAATTTAAGCCAAATCAGGCACAATATTTTCATTTATAGTTTCTCATCCTATTGTTCAAGGATGCCTTGCAAATGCTGGTATAGACAACGTCCTTTTGGCTAAAAAAAATACAAGGCTTCATTTATAATTCATGGATGGCTGATTGCAGGCTGCGAGTCCTAAACTTTTTGTCTGCAGTTGATAAGCATGGACGTTTGTGAATGTGGATGTATGCCGGCATGTATGTAAGTATATATGTGTACTTATATGTAAATCCCTTATAAATATGCCCTGATCTTCCTTCGTATTATATATGTACATAAATACATACTTACATAAATAGCTATATATATGTGCGTGTGTGTGTGCATGTATGTTTGCATGCATGTATGTATGTAGGTATGTATGTATGTGGTATGTGTCTAAAGATAGGAAAATGTGGTTGTAAGAACCATAATGAGGATAATGATCAAGTGTGTGTACATATGTACATATGTATGAATAAATACTAATTATATACGTTCTGTGGATTTGTCTCTTTATGCACACACACATGAGCCCTTTGTATGCATAAAAAGTGCTGTGTATATTCACGTATGTAGATTGTGTATACGTGGATACATAAGTGTTCATATATCATATATATATATATATATGTATATATCTATATATACACATATATACATGTATATATGTGGGTGTGTGTGCGAGCGCACACGCGCGCATATGAATGCTTTCTTATATTGGAGAAAGAGAGAGACGATTTTATTCATGAGGACAGGGAAAATTTTGTAAATAGCTATTTTTAATGACTTAATAGCCGTCTCTCTCTCTCTCTCTCTCTCTCTCTCTCTCTCTCTCTCTCTCTCTCTCTCTCTCTATATATCTATATATATATATATATATATATATATATATATATATATATATATATATATATATATATATATATATATAATTTGAATCATTGGTGATAGGAAACCCATATTTTTTTACATTACAAAGATAGTCAATAAAAGAAATTTGACAGTTTTGTCACCACACGTAAATTTTGACATCTCTCAGAGGGGTGTTAATAGAAAAATGTTCCCACTTGAGTCCCGTAGTAATATATGATCACATACATACTGTTTACTAAAATGATTTACAAGCTTTCCTCAATAAATTGCTGCTGGGTAGTAAAGATCACCCAATCATTATTATGAGAAAAATAGAAAAAATTACTGACCTAATATAGGGAAAAATTACTGACCTAAAATAGGGGAAAAAATTACTGACCTAAAATTGGAAAAAAATTAATGACCTAAAATACGAAAAAATACTTTACTGACCTAAAATAGTTATAATATTACTGATCTACAATACGAAAAAATTACTGACCTAAATTACGAAAAAAATTACTGACCTAAAATACGAAAAAAATTACAGACCTAAAATACGAAAAAAAATGACTGACCTAAAATACGAAAAAAAATTAATGACCTAAAATAGGGAAAAAATTACAGACCTAAAATAGGGAAAAAATTACAGACCTAAAATATGAAAACAAAATTACTGACCTAAAATAGGAAAAAATTACTGACCCAGAATAGAAAAAAATTACTGACCTAAAATACGTAAAAAATTACTGACCTAAAATAAAAAAAAATTACTGACCTAAAATAGACGAAAAAATTACAGACCTAAAATGCAAAAAAAATTACTGACCTAAATTAGGAAAAAAAAATTACCGACTTGAAATCTGAAAAAAATTACTGACCTAAAATATGAAAAAAATTACTGACCAAAAATACGAAAAAAATTACTGACCTAAAATACGAAAAAAAATTACTGACCTAAAATACGAAAAAAATTACTGACCTAAAATACAAAAAAAAATTACTGACCTAAAATAGGTAGAAAAAATTACTGACCTAAATTACGAAAATAAAATTACTGACCTAACGGTGTGAAGTTCAATATCACGATTGCCAGTACTTCAGAAACGCCTCAGTCCTTAAATGATGTAGCTCAGGGAAATATAATACTATGTATCATCCTAATTTTCCTTAATTATCAATTTTCTGACGAACTAATTCAAATTGATATTGTAAATTGATGTCTTATTTATGCCTGATTATTCACCAAATATGCACATGAAATTGCAAAATGATATTCCAAGCAATTGAGCCGTTTGATTGTTTACAATAATTAACCATTTAATTTTAAATACATTGTCTTACATTTGCAAAATTGGGTCAGTAATACACTTAAATTCCCTCATGTTTTCCTGCATAAGTAATTAAATTCAATGAATGACTGCATGACATGAATGAATGATGAAAAATAACACACGCCTGAATTAGCCAGGTCACGAGAGAAAAGCATGAGTTCACAAATGAATTAAAGACACACCTTTCTAGGTAACAAAACGACTGTCAAGTTCAATATTTACCTTTCCATGTTACCGGAATATTTGGTGACCTAGATCAGCTGACTACAAGGTGGAGAAGGGCTAATTTACGGGCCCCGTCAGATTCTCGATGCAAAGTTCCAAGCTAGTACCTCCATTTCAAACACGAATTTCCTTCATTTTCATATCCCAAAAGCAATTTTCAAGGCGAGATTGCCCTTGCGTGAATGTTTTTCAACTGTTATTTTACTTATTTATTTCCTAAAGTGTTGAAAAAAAAAAATTCTGGGAGAGACTGTCATTTATCAACATTAACTGAAGGGTGAAAAGAAAAATAAAATATTCAATCCACGCAGAGCCGCTAAGCACAAGAAACCATTAAGAAACTCCACGGGATTTGCCCTCCGCGTTTCAGTATGTTTAAAATAATTTCTTTTCTCCGGGAGGAGGAACAACAACGATCAGACGAAGTAACACCTTCCCGCGCTGCGTCCGAGCTTACACTGAGGCTGCATCCCGTCCCAACCACCACCCCAAGCCCGCCACCGACGGACGAAAGGGGTTGCGCGCGCCCTCCTCCTCCTCCTCCCCCTCCTCCCCCCCGTCCTCTTCCTCCTCCTCCCTCTCAAAATAAAATTATTCGGCGATATGTCGTTTCGTTTTGATATATCGCCGGTCTCGTTCAAGGCTTTGCAAAGAAAGCAAGCAGCGGTCACCGCGACCGCAATGAGTGCATCGTGAGATAGCGGTTATTGGCGATGTTTTTTATCTCGGTCCCGAACTCACTCTCCCTCAAACACCATACCGCCCCTGGGACACCAGACCCCCCGGGACAAATTCCCCCGTATGTCCTCCTCCGGTGATTTAGTGGAGAGATGCCCTCCGTTGGATCTCTTCGCTGGCGAGTTGAAATTCTCTTATCTACTGGTCGCCTTCTACGTTTTAACTTTTTAACTTTCTCTCTCTCTCTCTCTCTCTCTCTCTCTCTCTCTCTCTCTCTCTCTCTCTTCTCTCTCTTCTTCTTCTTCCCGTTATTCTCCTCGTACTTAATCACTCGTTAATCGTTATACTTTCGTTGCGTTAGCTGGAAGAAGTGACGGAGGACCCATCGATCTGGTACCTCGTCCTCCCGTGCGGAAAATGCAGTCAAGAAAAACGGCTCGAATTTACAGATGATGAAAGACCGTGGCCATGAAGAGGATTTTACGAGGAGACAGACAGACAGACAGAGACCACTGCGGAAAAACTGTTAAAACTATGATGTAGTAGGTGAGGAGCTAATGCATTGCTGCAAATTACCGGAAAAAAAATCGTGAGCGTACGTTAGGTGATTAGAGAGAGAGAGAGAGAGAGAGAGAGAGAGAGAGACGGAGACTCAGTTACTCAAATTTCACAGACTTTTCGATTTTGTTTTCATGTAGATGAAAATTCAAGAGTCATGTTAGTTCAATGAGAAAAGACGCTGCTATCTCTCTCTCTCTCTCTCTCTCTCTCTCTCTCTCTCTCTCTCTCTCTCTCTCTCTCTCTATATATATATATATATATATATATATATATATATATATATATATATATATATATATATATATATATATATATATATAGAGAGAGTAGTATTAGATTGGCCCAGGTAATTCTGAATGATCCCCTTTTTAGTATGTAGAGATCGACGTGGGTAGGCACCCCAATGCCCATATCTAGCCCAGGCCTGATGGAGAAGAAGAGGGATGATGGGGCGTTGGCAAAGAGTAAAACATACATACTCACGACAGCAAAGTAGAAAGCATAAGTAAAACACCATAATCACGTTATACGAATTGTTGACACTTCCATTTTCATCGTATCGATAATAAAACGAAATCCTTCCACTTATTCTCAGTGAAGAACTTCTAACAAGTAAATCATTTGTATAAACACGAGCTCCCCGCCCTCTGCGAAATTCATATGCATTATGAATTATTTATCAGGCCATGTAGACGAATCATGGATTATTCATCAGGTCAATTATACGAGGCATAAATTATTTGCCTTAATAATTGAATTGAACTGAGCACGAAGTAAAAAAACACACAAAAAAAAAATTCTCTTCGAAATGTTGCGTCTGTTAAATAGCTACATTGATCAAAATGTTATTTTCTTATTTATTTATTTTTGTATTTGTTTTTATAATTCGTCAAATGGTAATATTCAGAAATGCGAACACCTGCGTGAGTGCAAATGTTTTTGGGACGACACCTGTCTGTCATTTGTGAAGATTTTCGGCGAAATATGATTGTATGGAAAAGCAAGAAATTGTGTTCAGCCGATTCTAGCGTATTGTCACCCAGTGAACTGCGCCATATTTAACTGAATTATTGAGTCACTGTTGACCTTTTATTATGCGCCGTATTTACTTCATTATTGAGGACATTCTTCACCTTTTACTATGCGCCATATTTAGTTCATTATTGAGGTCATTCTTGACCTTTTACTATGCGCCGTGTTTAACTCATTATTGAGGTCATTCTTGACCTTTTACTATGCGCCATATTTACTTCATTATTGAGGTCATTCTTGACCTTTTACTATGCTCCATATTTACTTCATCAATGAGGTCATCGTGACCCTTTTAGTATGCGCCATATTTAATTCATTATTGAGGTCATTCTTGACCTTTTACTATGCGCCATATTTACTTCACTATTGAGGTCATTCATGACCTTTTACTATGCGCCATATTTACTTTATTATTGAGGTCATTCTTGACCTTATACTATGCGCCTTATTTAATTCATTATTAAAGCCATTCTTGACCTTTTACTATGCGCCATGTTTGGTTCATTATTGAGGTCATTCTTGACCTTTGACAAGTAAAATATGGTCTTTGGTTATGTATGTTTATTGTGTTGTAAAAAGGAAAGCGTATAAAGTTTTGTTTGAGGTTTTCACGTAAATTTGACCGAATTAATTAATTTTGGGAGAGAGACGAATGTAAATTTTGACCTTTCAGAAGCTCAAAGGTCGAAAAGGAATTTTATTTCTGAAGCGCACGAAATATTCTGGATGCCCAAGAGATATACTGTTCTCACGAGGGCAATGTGTATAGGAGGTCAAGACTAGGAAGATTAGGATCAGAGACATAATTGGAGGTCAGAGGTCAAATATGACCATTAAATTTGAACTGCATGAGGCACTTCATATTTGGGACGCGTAATCTAATAGTGAATTCGATGTGAATAATGTAACAAGAGAATTCAATCTAAGTACAACGACTCCGGTCTTAGGGCACGATTACTCTGGCAGACTCAAATGATGTACGATAATCTGATATTCTGTCACTGACAAGCACGCATCGGTGAGTGCCAAATTACTTGAGAACTTTCGGTTGTTTAGAAACTAATTTTCACTAAAATGTTCCTCGCAATTCACGAGGTTTGAGATGATTAATTTATCAATATTAATCAAAGTTTAATTTGATAACTGATGCTAATACATGAAATTTCAATTGACGTCTCAGCTTTACTGGTCATGATATCTAAGACATGGAGCTGTAGACTACAAAGGAGTTAGTGATATCAACTGACCAATTTTAAATTGAACATACGCCAAATCATTTTTGGAAGGAAAAATATAAAGGTCGAGGTCATATACCAAAGGTCAAGTAGGAATTCAGTCTCAGTCGTGATTTTCAAACTTTTCCAAACGAGAGACTTCATAATATAAAGATAGACAGTTGTTAAAGTACATAAATGGATATTAACCCTAAAATCAAATTTTTTTTCTTCCATTTCAGAAGATAAGTCATAAATTAAAATTGCAGAATTGAATAAATCACTCATCAGTATAATGAAATATAAAAACCAAAGGAAATAATTCCTGAGTAAATAGAATGATAAAATATATTCTTTTCTGATTTACAGACTCAAATCTTTTTCTCTTCTGTGAGGTTGAATGTGATTACAGAAATTCTGGATAGTTATCTAAGTGATCACAAAAAAGCCAGATTTTAATAATCCAGATGAAGAATACTTAGCTGATTGTTGTGGGTCGCAGTCAGGATGAAGGAGGTCGTGGAGGTAGCAGCCTCATCCCTAAAAACATTTGCTGAAAACGTGAAAGCTAACAGACTGACACCTTCTGAAATGATCTCTTCTTGGGGGTTGGGGGGAGACGAGCAGATATTTGCAGCATTTTTAACCTGAACTGTGAGGTATAGTGCCCTAGAATGGAAAACTGCAGTATCAGCAACATTTTCGAAACGGAGACATGCCACCTACTGGGCTCGTGAAACACTAATACACAAGTTACTTCATTTTCAGAATGATTCTTCAATGCTTTATTTAGGGAGTCCCATTTGCAGTATCTGCAAAATCAGTAGTAAGGCAAGGGAAAACTGCAGTATCTGCCATTTTTCTCAGTTTTGTATTTTTGCAGATACTGCAGCTTTCCATTGTAGGGCAGTATAAGAGACCTGCCCTGTGGCTGCTAGTTAAGAAAACACAAAAGACTGGAGGGATTCCCATTATCTGGAGAAAGAAGTACCTGAACGATTCAGCGAGTGGTAATATTCCAGAAAAGTACTCGAAGTGAAATAGGCAAACAGAAAGAGAGAGAGAGAGAGAGAGATTCAAATTCACATTCAGATCTCTATTTCCAATTCACGTTGCTATTCACACAAGATTTCGCAATGATAACAACAGCGAGATTAACATTATTCACATTAAAAAGTTTACGAAAAATAATTTAGTTCTTTACTCGGACCTTCCGTGCGACCAGTTTTGTATTAAAAATTGAGAGAGAGAGAGAGAGAGAGAGAGAGAGAGAGAGAGAGAGAGAGAGAGAGAGAGAGAGAGAGAGAGAGCTATTTTCCCAGAAAACCCAAAGCTAGCCAGAGGATGAGATAGCAGTTATATATATTGTAAGCAGGATATTAGTAAATTGAACTGGAATGCGATTCAAGAATATCTCGGATGCGAGACATGAAACGGGTTAAATTGAGTGAAACGTTCCTGGAATAGATGATAAATAAAATCTATAAATAAACACGCTTACAAGATGATGCAACGTACAGATCCTTGTGCCGTATTTCCCTTGATTAATGTAAAGAGCAGATTGCAAGACAGGGCGTCTCTAAACTGAATCAGGATAGGGTTCAGGGAATATTGAAGATGTCGGGAAAGTTTAAAACGAGGTGGACGTGATAGACGCGCACACACACTGACGTGCAGACAAGTGGACGGACAGACAATCAGACGGAAAACTTTAGTTCCCTGACCTGGTTGGTTGGGGTTAATAAACAGTCGGTTCTTGGGAAGGAATGTCGATACGTTTTATGCCAGGGTGCACATATGGAGGCGAAAGGAGAATACAGGAGGAAGCAGGCCACGAAGTTTGCTTTGTATATCATTGATTCGGTTTCTTGGGAAAATCCTGGTAGATTTCAAAGCTTCTTTGAAGTAGGATTCTAATAACTATTTTTAGGAAAAACCGGCTTCTTTGGAAAATCCTGGTAGATTTCAAAGCTTCTTTGAAGTAGGATTCTAATAACTATTTTTAGGAAAAACCGGCTTCTTTGGAAAATCCTGGTAGATTTCAAAGCTTCTTTGAAGTAGGATTCTAATAACTGTTTTTAGAACAAATAAAAACGGTTTCTTTGAAAAATCCTGGTGGATTTCAAAACTACTTTGAAGTAGGATTCTAATAACTATTTTTAGGACAAAAAAAAGGCTTCTTTGAAAAACCCTGGTAGATTTCAAAGCTTCTTTGAAGTAGGATTCTAATAACTGTTTTTAGGAAAAAAAAAACGGTTTCTTTGAAAAATCGTGGTAGATTTCAAAGCTTCTTTGAAGCAGGGTTCTAATAACTATTTTTAGGACCAAAAAAAAGGTTTCTTTGAAAAATCCTGGTGGATTTCAAAACTACTTTGAAGTAGGATTCTAATAACTATTTTTAGGACAAAAAAAGGCTTCTTTGAAAGATCCTGGTAGATTTCAAAGCTTCTTTGAAGCAGGGTTCTAGTAACTATTTTTAGGACAAAAAAAAAACGGTTTCTTTGAAAAATCCTGGTGGATTTCAATGGTACTTTGAAGCAGGATTCTGATAACTATTTTTAGGACCGAAAAAAAAGGTTTCTTTGAAAAATCCTGGTGGATTTCAAAGCTTCTTTGAAGTAGGATTCTAATAACTATTTGTGGGACAAAAAAAAAAAAACGGTTTCTTTGAAAAATCCTGGTGGGTTTCAGAGCTTCTTTGAAGTAGGATTCTAATTACTATTTTTAGGACAAAAAAAAAAACGGTTACTTTGAAAAATCCTGGTGGATTCCAATGGTACTTTGAAGCAGGATTCTAATAACTATTTTCAGGAAGAAAAAACAACGGTTTCTTTGAAAAATCCTGGTGGATTTCAAAGATTCTTTGAAGTAAGGATTCTAATAACTAGTTTTAGGACAAAAAACAACGATTTCTTTGAAAAATCCTGGTGGATTTCATAGTTACTTTGAAGCAGGATTCTAATAACTATTTTAGGACAAAAAAAAAATCAAATTTATTGGTGGGGAAAGTGGGTTACATTTACAGAAATTCTGGGCCGAACGCAGATACATATTTTTTTTTTTTTTTTTTTGCCAAACAGTGTTTGACTCGAGAAAAGTAGAAGTGTTTATCTACAGTATGTAGTTCCAGTTGAATTCCAGCTGAATTCCAAATTCAGGATGCCATAAAAAATGGCACCCAAACAAGATCTCTAACAGGAGACAGACCAAGCAAGGTTTGCGCAACGGGTCCATATTTTATAAACCTCCCGATTTCATTCTCCCTTATTCATGTGGCCTTCCTCTTCCTGTCAGGAGGGAAGTCTGAAGTCTGCAACTCTCCCCAGGGTTTTAACCCACTGGTTTCCTTCGCCTTTTACCTATTTACACTCAGACTTTCAGTGCAAGTACAACGTAGGCGGGGTAGTGACGTCAGTGCACCTAGAGGCATTACTTATGGGTCTTTCCAGCGTCTCTTCGGCTCCTAGCTGCAACCTCTTTCATTCGTTTTACTTTACCTCCGTTCATTTTCTTTTTCTTCCATCTGGCTTTCCACCCTCTCTAACAATTGTTTCACAGTGCAACTGCTTTGAGGTTTTCCTCCTGCCACACCTTTCAAACCTTCCTACTGTCAATTTCCCTTCCAGCGCTGAATGACCTCACGAGTACCAGCGCTCGGCTTTTGGCCTAAATTCCATATTCCATTCCATTCAGGGCAAAAGCTGGAAATGGGTTTCCCTGCCCCTAGGGCCTTTAGAATGAGTACCCAAAATCCTGATAAACGTCTAGTGAGTCATTTTGAGGTCATGAGATCATACTGAACGTCAAAGGTTTTGAAGATTTCAAAATAAAATGCAGAAATCGAAGAGCAAGACTAACATAGCTATAAATAGTTTGCAGTCACAGGAATCAAGGAAATAATCCTGATTGTTATTACATCAGAGGTGACCCCCTCTCTTGTTATTCTTTGCCTCCTGAGAAGAGATATTTGATTCTCACTGTTGGCTGGTGGCTCCTGAGGGATATTTGATTCTCACTGTTGGCTGGTCCAATTCCAAGGGTCCGTGTTAGTCATCTGATCACCCTCAACTCCTTACTTCACTTTGGGCCACATTTAGGCAAGGGCCCGTGATGGCAAAAAAAAAAATAAAAAAAAAAAATCTACATTTAAGACTTCTGAATGGCATAATTTACTTTCTCTCTCTCTCTCTCTCTCTCTCTCTCTCTCTCTCTCTCTCTCTCTCTCTCTCTCTCTCTCTCTCGTTACTGAGCGTTCTCTTTCCTCCCCCCCTTGTGTTGTACTTTTTCTATGCATATCTAAAACTCTCCACTATGCAAATTCTTTTACAATCCTTTATACGCGTTTGTATTTTTACCTCGTTAGTTCCTCTCTCTCTCTCTCTCTCTCTCTCTCTCTCTCTCTCTCTCTCTCTCTCTCTCTCTCTCTCTCTCTGTGGAGATCCCTCACGTATCCTTGACAATATAACATTCACTTCCGAGAAATACTTAATAATTGACAATTTTCAGGTTAATGAATTTGTTAAGGTTTTGATAAACTAAACGTTTGGACATTTCTCATAATACGTTTTGTATACACAAATTAATACAGTTATGAGATCGTGAATCATTTGTATACTGAATATAAAACAGCTTACAGTATTGCCTGAGTTTTTTGTATGTTTTATATCGACATAATACGGTTGCATTATTTTTAGCGTGAGACAGTTGGTATAGTGTACATAAAGCAGTTGTATCTTAGTCAGCCGTTTACATACTTTATACATTATGGTTTGTATAAAGTATGTATACTGTTTGGAACTCAACGTAATAATATTATTATTATTACGCAGGGATATAATATATTATTATAACCTGTGTCACCCAGTGACTCTTATTATTATTATTATTATTATTATTATTATTATTATTATTATTTTTATTATTTTATGTTTTGTTGTTTTTTTAATGGTTAGGAGAGGTACTGTAATCATTAAGATCATCATTATATTGTTATTAAAAACATAATTGCTAATTTAACCACAGATGCACAGTAAGGAAAAACTGTGAAGTGATATATATATATATATATATATATATATATATATATATATATATATATATATATATATATATATATATATATATATAATTTATACATATTGAAATTTTATTTCGAATAAGCAACAAGAACAGTGAAACCCAGGGGTCAACGAACGAATAGAGAAAAGAGGACAGACAGAAATACGAAGGGGGACGAAGCATTTATCAAGTCGCGTCTGCGGAATTTACGTCCACATACGAAGTCCTTTGATAAGAGTCATTTTTCTTAGTTTTATCCTCCTCCTGACCCTCCCTAACTTCCTCTCCTCCTCCTCCTCCTCCTCCTCCTCCTCCTCCTCCTCCTCCTCCTCCTCCTCCTCCTCCTCCTCCTCCGCCTTCTTCTTCTTCTTCACTACAATCCCCTCCTATTCTTCCTCACCCAATTCCTTACTCCTTTTCTTACTCATCCCAATCCCCTCCCTCATTTCTTCCTCACTTCAATCCCTCCTCCTATTCTTCCTCACCCTTATCCCTTACTCCTTTTCTTCCTCACCCCATTCCCGTCCTCCTCTTCTTCCTTACCCCAATCCCCTCCTCCTCTTCTTCTTCCTTACTCCAATCCCTTAATCCTCTTATTCCTCACCCCAATCCCTCCTCCTCCCCCTTTCCTCACCCCAGTCCCCTCCTCCTTTTCTTCCTCACCCCAATCCCCTCCCTGTTTTTCTTCCTCACCCCCCTCCTCCTCCTTTTCTTCCTCACCCCCCTCCTCCTTCTTTTTCCTCACTCACCCCAATTTCTTCTTCACCTCCTCCTTTTTCTTTCTCACCCCAAACTCCTCCTCCTCCTTTTCTTTCTCCTCCCCCAAACTCCTCCTCCTCCTCCTCCTCCTCCTCCTCCTCCTCCTCCTCCTCCACCTCACCCCTTTCTCTCACCCTCCCCCCCAAAACTATCCTCTGCAACGAGCAAATAGAAAAAAAGAAAATAAAAAAAAAGTCCTGCATATTTTAGCATAAGCTCCAGTGACGGAGATTGATTGGTCAAGTTGATATTCTTGCGTCGCAATAAGAGGAGCCTATAAATTATCTGAATTCGTCGAGCCGGAGTAAATTCATTTCATTCAATTATTTACATCCCTTGAAATTATTCAGTAACTTACAATATGCTGAGGAGTATAATTGCATAGTCTTGCTGAGCCCAGCTGTGGTTCACTCCTTTTACTGTACCTCCATTCATATTCACTTTCTTCCACGTTGCTGTCCACCTTCTCCTAAGAATTATTTCATAGTGCAACTGCGAGGTTTTCCTCCTGTTACACCTTTCAAGCCTTTTACTCTCAATTTCCCTTCCAGCTCTGAATGACCTCATAGGTCCCAGAGCTTGGTCTTTAACCTAAATTCTGTATTCCATTCCATTCCAAGCTGTGGTGGGATAGACTTGAACCAGTCGCCTGAATTTTAGCGTGTTAGATGTTTGGAGTCAGTGGGTGCTGAATGAATGAGGTGGGTTCCAGCGCTTGGTCCTGCGGCATACACAGTATAATTGATCAATCAATCAATTAGTCAGTTTATTACGAGTTTTATCCTCTATACAAATGCTGTTTTTTTTTTCTGTTTTTCAGCCTGCTTACTGAGAATGCTATTTGATAATGTACTTATATTTCACAATGGCTTCATCAGTGTAAACGTGTGCTTACAGTAATACATAGGCTACATACATACATACATACGTATATAAATACATACATACATTATATATATATATATATGTGTGTGTGTGTTTGTGTGTTTAGCTAGAAAAAAATTTATTTAAATCATAATGCAAGGATCCATTTAACGGTTTAACGGGCATGCATGTTATTGTGCATCCTTACTCTCTCTCTCTCTCTCTCTCTCTCTCTCTCTCTCTCTCTCTCTCTCTCTCTCTCTCTCTCTCTCTCTCTCTGTCTAATATATAATATATATATATATATATATATATATATATATATATATATATATATATATATATATATATATATATTTATGTAAATATGAATATATTATATATGTATATATATACAGAGAGAGAGAGAGAGAGAGAGAGAGAGAGAGAGAGAGAGAGAGAGATTCAAAGACTAATCCCCCTAAAACGACCAAGGCTAATGAAAATCCCTTTCGAGATAACACACATGAAATTAAACTGAAGAAGTGCAAACGAACGACGACGAGAGAAACCCGATATAATACGCAAAACGGATCTCGCCGAAAGCAGAATTCGCTTGAATTTGCAGCAAAAGATGCGAGATATTAGCGAAGAGCGAAATTCAAGCGGCCATGATTAAAACATTTAAGGCGAGGTCAAAAGGATGGGCAGAGAACCTGTTATGAAAAATGAGATATGTTATCACTGTGCAAAAGGGAACATCCCTCAGAATGTTGTACTTGTTTCTAAAGTGTTTGTTTTTTGGTCTTTTCATTAGTTTTCTGTCAAAGAAAACTATTGTGCCGGCTTTGTCTGTCCGTCCGCTCTCAGAACTTATAAACTGCTGAGGCTAGAGGGCTGCAAATTGGTATGTTGATCATCCACAGTCCAGTCATCAAACATACCAAATTGCAGCCCTCTAGCATCAGTAGTTTTCATTTTATTTGAAGTTAAAGTTAGCGATTATCGTACTTCTGGCAGCGCTATAGGTACCAACAACTTAGGCCACCACCGGATGGTGGCTGAGTTTCATGGGCCGCGGGTAAGGGTTTTTTTTGGGCCGTGGCTGAGGCCACCAACGGACAGAAAACTTGTTTCTTCGGCGCATTTTTTACTTGTTTATTATTATTATTATTATTATTATTATTATTATTATTATTATTATTATTATTATTATTATTATTATTGGTTTGCCAGTGTGGGACCGGAATTTCAATACACAATATGTGTTATTCAGCATATGCACAAATCATAACGAATCAAATATGCATAAATTAATTTGGGAAACACTCGCATAATTTATCTGAGTAAATCGTCATGTCCTTTCATTATCATTTATTTTATTTTTACAAACATCTATATTTGATTTTAAAAGAAGATAACTTGTATGGAAATAGTCATAATACTTTGACATATATTCGTCAAAATCATTGGACAAACTTTAACCGTCACGTATATAGATATCCATAAAACTTTGACATGTGTTTGTCAAAATCATTGGACAAGCTTTATCTGTCATGTATATGATATCCACAATCTTTGACAGGACATATTTTGTCAAAATCATTGGACAAACTTTAACCGCCACGTATATAGATATCCACAATACTTTGACATGACCTATGTTTGTCAAAATCATTGGGCAAGCTTTAACCGTCACGTATATGGTGTCCATAATATTTTGACATATACGTTTGTCAAAATCATTGGACAAACTTAATCTCACGTACATAAATATCAAAAACTTTGACATATGCTTGTCAAAATCACTGGACAAACTTTAACCGTCACGTATATAAATATCCAAAATACTTAAAATCATTGGACAAACTTTAACCGTCACGTACATAAATATCCAAAATACTTCGACATGTCACATGCTTGTCAAATTTTGTCAAAAATATTGGCTAATTTATCCATAACAAAACAATTAGAAATTCGTAACGTACTTCAATAAAAGCCAGTCGACGCTATGCCGGGTATTGCCAATCGAGTCATTGTAAATAATTAATATTTGAGGGAGTGCTGCCGTGATTAATCTGATGCATTCACGAACACAACGCCAGCGAGAGAGAGAGAGAGAGAGAGAGAGAGAGAGAGAGTTACTTATACATTAAACAGAGAGAGAGAGAAAGAGAGACAGAAAGTTTCTTATACATTAAACACAGAGAGAGAGAGAGAGAGAGAGAGAGAGAGAGAGAGAGAGAGAGAGAGAGAGTGAGTTCCTTATAAATCAAAGAGACAGAGAGCTATTGAGAACAGAGAGAGAGAGAGAGAGAGAGAGAGAGAGAGAGAGAGAGAGAGAGAGAGAGAGAGAGAGTTCCTTATAAATCAAACAGAGAGCTATTGAGAACAGAGAGAGAGAGAGAGAGAGAGAGAGAGAGAGAGAAGAGAGAGAGAGAAAGAGAGAGAGAGCGTATGAGTGTGTGTGTGAATAAATGTAGGACTAGTAGATAGTGGTTAAAACACTCGTCCCAGGAACGAGAGGAACTTAGTTCATATATCAAAAGAATAGGGCGAACCTACTGGGAAATTCAGTTGAGTTACTCTTAATCTAAGCAGCGAATCGTGCACCTGGTAGCTATGCGGCTGTTGTGCATCCTGCTAGGGTAATAGAGATGGCTGTAGGGCTAGCAACTTCATTCCGAATTACTGAGAAAATGATAGGTAGCATCTTCTGGCGATACAGAAGTGAATATATATATATATATATATATATATATATATATATATATATATATATATATATATATATATATATATATCTCCTATATATATTATTATTATTATTATTATTATTATTGTTATTATTATTATTATTATTATTATTATTATTATTATTATTATTATTATTATTAAACCACAAAGATAAATACGTACATGATGTCAGTAATAGTAAGGAAAACTATACATGATTTTTTAAAATGAAATGTCTGCGAAATATTTCTAATTTAGTGGCGAGTATGAATTTTGGAACTAATTAAAAGTTACCAGTAGTTTCTCTGCTGGAAATGTGGCTCTTCGAAAATCAAACCTCTCTCTCTCTCTCTCTCTCTCTCTCTCTCTCTCTCTCTCTCTCTCTCTCTCTCTCTCTCTCTCTCTCGGTTTTGCACTTGCAGTGGTGTTAATGTAAACAATATGAAAATGTAAATATTTTTCGAAAAATTATATTAGAAAAATGAATGGCGTTGATATAAATTGTGGTAAAATAATTACATAAACTGTCTCATAATTTTACAGAATAAATTACTGGGGACATTAATCACTGATCAACCGTGAATAATCATATCTAGTTTGATTTTATCAATATGCAGATAGGATATATAGTTACAATGATTGTTTGAAAAGTTGAATGAATGTTTAATATTGCATTTTCGAATGATGAATATTTTTCAAAGTGAAAACATCCGCAATAATGATAAAAGATTAATATACAGCACAAGATGGATATTAAGTGAAGAATATTAATTAAAATTACCTCTGTTAAAATTTAAATACCTAAAACCTCATGAGTTTCAATGTCAAACGAATTAATTCATGCAATTACATTGACAAAATTGAATGATTTTGAAAATGACCTGGCTTCACAAAATTAGACACCAACCTGTTTCCTAAGAATATAATTTCTAAATATTTTCGACAGTATGGAAACTGATGTTTTGGCCACCATTTGTAAACACAACCCTGCTTTAACTCTCTCTCTCTCTCTCTCTCTCTCTTTCTCTCTCTCTCTCTCTCTCTCTCTCTCTCTCTCTCTCTCTCTCTCAACTATAATTTTAAACATTTAACTTTTGATACAGACAAAATAGGAACTCGGTAAATATTAAAATTGCGAATCTCTCTCTCTCTCTCTCTCTCTCTCTCTCTCTCTCTCTCTCTCTCTCTCTCTCTCACCTATAATTTTCAACATTTAGCTTTTGATACAGATAAAATGGGAACTCGACAAATATTAAGAT